>NC_081558.1:210269556-210295818 GCF_022355385.1 Mustela nigripes | reverse complement strand
TCGTTTGTGTTCCTCAGCACCTCCATTTAGCAACTCCTCATTAAATCCGTGACAAGAAATGGAAGCCATACCTATTATATTTATGAGTTTTTTTATTTGAGTAGGGTTGACACATAATCCTACATTAGCTTCAGGTGCACAGCATAGTGGTTCAAAGTTTGTACATTATGCTACACTCATCAGAACTGTAGCTACCGTCTGTCACTATGCAATGCTATTAAAATATCATTGACTTTATTCTTTATGGTGTGCCTTTATTTCCATGATTTATTCATTCTATAACTGAAAGCCTGCATATATATAACTGGAAGCCTATATGTAAAGACCAGTACTTTAAATGTATATTTCTAAAAGAAAGTTCTTATTTTTCCTTGAAATATTATTGACATGCATTATATTAGTTTCAAGTGTACAAAAAATAATTTGATATTTGTATGTATTTAGAAATGATCATGGCGATGTCAACATCTATCACCATACGTACAGAATTTCTTCCTTGTGATGAGGACTTTTAATGTCTATTAAAAAGAATCTTTTATTTTTTACTGTGTTCATTTTTAAATCTGCACTATCATTTAAAAAATCTTTATCAACACTAAGCACACACTGAGTATCTTGTTTTTTAAAAAACTTAATCTAGTGGGTGTGGTTCATAAACAATGAATTCTGGAACACTGAAAAGAAATTTAAAAAATAAATAAAAATTAAAAAAAAAAAGAAAACTTAATCCAGGGACACCTAGGTGGCTCAGTTGGTTAAGCGGCTGCCTTCAGCTCAGGTCATGAACCCAGGGTTCTGGGACTGAGTCCTGCATAGAGCTGGGAGCCCGCTTCTCCCTCTCCCTCTGCTGCTCCCCCTGCTTGTGTGCTCTCTCTCTCTGAAATAAATAAAATATTAAAAAAATTATTCCATTCAAACATTTAGTAGCTTTGGAAAACACAAGGTGGAATTCATATAAATGCAACAAAAAAGTGTTTCTGAATTGTGATTTAAAAGCAATCATTTGCTGGATTTCAAATTTATGTTTCAAACTGGATCCTGTACAGATGAAGCCTGAATCAGGTGCCATGCCGTTTCTCTGGTTTTGATGGGGCAGGGTTCCCACCCCAGGAATTTTCCTTTGCCGTGGCCTCTGCTGTTCAGGGACTGGATCCGTGGAAATGAATAGCCAAAAGTATATCTTGCTACATAATAAATGGTTGATGGATGTAATGCACTTCCTCATATACACACCACACACACCACACACACACACACACACACACACACACACACACAATGTGAACATGTGGACAACAGATGATTTTTAGATGTGACTAACATAATCATTAAGCATTTTTAGCAAAATGCTCCTCTAGTCTCATTGTCCTGAATTTGAAATACAAGAAGTTGACTGCGTTTCAGAATCCTGAAGTTTAACTTGGATCCCTTTGAAGTCTTTTATTCTGATTGATGAATCATTTCAACATTTTCTTACATTCAAAGGCTCACAGTAAAAGATAAAATCAAGTACCTTGCTAATCAAGGATACCACAAAAGACTGGAAATCAGGCGAAAATGTGACATGAGCAGTAATACTAAACTCAAAAACGTGTATCAATCACTACAAATTTCAAAAGAATTTGGAAACATTTAAAGCCCTTAAAAAGTGCACAGGACTGATTTCAGAAACCATTTGGGAAATATTTGGGTGCTATTTGTAATAGAAATAAACTTCACTTTGATACTTTTCTTGAGCAAATGTTTTGCAATAGAGTTTGGCATCACAAATCAAGGACGGAGAAAGGTTCTGTACCTGCCTGTTTGCAAGGGGATTCCCAGGATAGGGCTGGGTCTCCTCCCTGTGTCTATGTCAGCCGCTGATGAGATAAAACTTGCTTTTTTAAGGGAGGCTATGTTTATGTCCAGATGGGGAGGGTTATCACCCACAGACTACGGTTTTGGGGTTCTTAGAAAGGACTGCTAAAGACCTGACTTGCCCTTTATTCCACTTTCAACACACTAAGACAAGCTCTAAGGATGACTAAACCTTAGAACTGCTTGCTGAGAGCTTCAGAGAGAACTACCAGCACCCTGGGGGAATGTCAGACTAGGTCCACAGTGGGAGCCCACAGAAGAGGAGCTGCCCAGCCCAGGGGGCCAGTGGGAGCACAGGGATTGTTAATGGGCTAGCTAGCAAACAAAGCAGATGTAGGTATCAAGCCCATCAAAGGCAAGGGTCCAGACCATGCCCTCAAAACAACAAATTCCAAAGAATTTTTGAAAGCAAAGACCAGCAACTTCTTATAATCCGGCTTCACCCCCATTTTTAAAAACGAGGGATTGACCCCACCCCCACAGTTGGGGTCAGACAGCTGCTTTTCCAGCCTGGTCCTGTCATTGTCTTAAAGACTTGCTTCATTGTGTTACTTCCTGGATCAGAAATCTTCACCCATCCTCCCCTCCTTTAAGGGGCAGCCCAGAGTCTTCAGCTGGTGTTCAAAGCCATCTAAAAACTGGGTCAGACTTACTCTTGTAGGCTTATGTTCCCTGTTTTCCACCATTGCCAGAATGATTTTCCTTCTTTGCTCTCATCCAATAGAAACTTTGCCCAGACTCCAATACCGTCTCACATCTCATCACCTCCAGAAAAATTTCCCAGCTCATCCAAGATAAATGAGACCATTTCCTTAATTATACTTGTAATGTGTCTTCTGGCCTGTCACTTTCGGGATGCTCAGTCCATGCTGTCTAATGCTGTTGCCCTGTATATACCCTGAGAGGAGGTGTAAGGCCCCTGAAATCCCTGTATATACCCTGAGAACCCTGGGCTACCATAAGCTTATAGACAATAAGGGACACTTCATTTTTCCTTTTCTATTCATCAGTACTAGGCGCAATGCCTAGCAGTATGGCCTAGCACATACTGTTGAGTATGTGCTAACCAGGTGACTCAGGCTTTATGTAATGCTTGGTACCTAAAGTAGTTTACATATAAACCCATCCAGCCATCTGTCCATCCCTCCCTCCACCCATCCATCCATCCATCCATCCATCCATCCATCCATCCATCTCTACATTGACTACCTACTCCATCCAGCTCTGTGGTTGGCCCTGGAAATATTGCGACGAATAATAACATCATGGTGCCTATCTTCACAGAGTTTATAATTTTGTGGGAAAAGAAAGAGTCGTACAACTAACAATCATGATGTGGTGGATTACTCTTATTGAAGGCTTGCTCTGTGCTAGTCATCATGCTAAGTACTTCTTCATATTATCTTACTGAATTCTCATTACCACCCTTGGACATAAGCATTATTATCTCTTTCTGATGGATCAGAGAATAGAAACTTAGCATGTTTGTTAGTTTAACTGCCCCAAACCATCCGGCTAGTGAGTGGACAAGTGGGAGGCTGACCGAGATTGTTTGATTCCAGAGCCTCTGCTTTTTAAGCACCACCTGGTATAAATAATTACTAAGATTAGGGGGACGACAGATACCACAAATATGACACGTGTAACTTTCATACAGCTGCTATTACAAATTACCACAAACTTAGTGTCTTAAAACAACACAAATTTATTATCTTAAAGTTCCGTGGGTCAGAAGTCTACCATGGGTCTCACCAGGCTAAAACCAAGTGGTGGGCAGGATTGCATTCCGTCAGAGACCCTAGGAGGAATTTCATTTCTTTGCCTTTTCCACCTAGAGTTGCCCACTTTCCTTGACTCACGCCCCCTTCTTACATCCTCAAAGCCAGCAATGTCACTTCTTTCTGACCAGTCTTTTATCTTCGTGTGTTTCTCTGACTACTGGTGAGAAAGGCTTTCTGCTTCTAAGCACTTGTGTGATTACATCTGGCCCACTTGGATAATCCAGGACAATCTCTCTATCTCAAGACTCTCAATCACAGCTGTGTGGCTCCTCTTACCACGTAAGGTAACATATTAACAGGTTCTGAAGATCAGGGCATGGATATCTTTGGGGGGCCCAAACCCCCAAACCATAAGATGGTCTACTGGCCAAACCATAAGATGATGTAGCAGGGGAACAGTTTGGATGTACACAACAGGCTCAGGCTTCCTGGGAGGGACAGGCTAACCAGGCTGAGGCCCAAGGAGGTGTAAGGCCCCTGAAATGCCACAGACTTAGGGTCTTACCAGGTCTGAGAGTAATCAGCTGTGGTGAGTGGGGGAGGGAGAGTGGCTCCTGCGGTGGCTGGAGAGGGTGGCAGGGGTCAGATCATGAGAAACATAGCTGGCAGGTAGGGGAAGGATTCTGTTATGATTCTGGGAGGAAAAGGCAGTAAGTAAAAGGGTCATATAAGGGACATAATTGATTTGCATATTTAGATCACTTTGCTGCTGTGTAGAGAACACGTTGGTAGGGAGCACAAGTGTGTGCAATTAGTAAGGCATTTTAATAGTTCAGGTGGGAGATGTTGATGGCCTGGACTAGGATAGGGGCACTGCAGGTGAGGAGAGGCCAGTCTGGCCAGCAGATAGCAGGGCTGGTGATCACTTGGATGTGAGAAATGTGAGACATATTCAAGTTTCTAAGTGGGATAACCAGAGGGGGTAGGGCCTTTATGTTGACACCATGGTGGCCAGAGAAGACCAGGCTTTTGGATGGCAGTGAGGATGACCAGAGCGAAGTGGCTGTAGGAGCAAAGACAATTAATAGAGGAAAGAAAATTTATCATGGTGGTAGGAGGCCACCTTGATTTGCCCTTGAAACAGGGCAAAATTTGGCAGATTCATTCCTTTTAGTTCTTGTGATTGAATATTTACAGGGGCCATACTGCCTTTTTTTTTTTTTTAACTCCTGGAAAAGGCTTTATTGTTTCCATCCGGTTTACGGCTTGGGCGACGTCTCCAGGGTGGTTAACCTGCCTAGTGGCTGCAGGGACAAGCCCTGGGACCAGAGGGATGCCAGAGAAGCCCCTCAATGACTGCAGGGCCTCAGAGGCTCCTGGATGTGCTTGCAGGTGATTCTCTTGAAGAGCTACTGGCCCATCTCAGGCTGCAGGCCAGCCAGTGTGCAAAGCTGAGTCCGGTAGCCATTGTCTTTTTGATGAGTTTCACCTCCTTACCGAAGACATGGTTCTCCAGGAAGTCACAGAGATGGGGCTGTGCATGGGAAGAATCCAGGGCACATAGATCCATAAGGTCCTGGTTCTCAGGTTCTTCTCCAGAACCAGGGTGGATTCCATGGATCCAGGGCTTTACCCCATTCATCCTGGGATGTATCTGCACATCCTGGGAGAGGGTGAAGCTGCATCCTTTTCCAGGGCATCTTCAAGGGAGGCTCAATGCTGTTGCAGTTCTCCTAAGCCAGCGCATAGAAGAAGTGGCCCAGCGCTTTAGCACCACATTGTCACAGTGGAAATAGAAACCTCGAGAGTGGTAGGTATAGGAGGCCTACAGATGTGGCTGATGGCGGCCTCCACCTCAGTGGAATAATTCTGATGAATCTGGGAGCTCATGGTTGATTGGTAATAAGGAGCTAAACTCATACTAAGGAGCTGGCTGGTCCTGAAGGAAGGGGGTGGCTGAGAAGACGGTTCTGAATGTTGTGCCTTTCAAAAGGTTTGAAGGATGGTTGCACCCTGTTGGAAGGAGTGTTCCTGGATTTGTTCTGCCTGAACACTGTTGAAACAAGAGACTGGTGGGTGCACTGCCTGCAGAAGTCATACTGTTCTAGGAGGACTCAATACACAATCTTAAACTGTCTTCTGGAAAATTATGCAGACGAAAAATTCCGATTGTTGGTTTGGTTTGATTAAGGGCAACAGATGCGTTATCATATTTCAGCCTTTTCATCTTAATAACCAAACATTCTTTTTCCTCTTTGCACATGGTACCTTAGTGTGCACCATATGCTTCCTCTGATCCTCAGTCTGATGGCAGAATGATTCTTTGGGCACAATACAATATGACCTTGATTTTTAGTAAGATTCATTTTGTTCTTCAGTAAATACATATAGGATTGTATATTTCAACAACATTGACATTTTGCAAAAAGAAGATTCTAGAAAAATGTGTTTTGGACTGAGTTAATTATGGGATATAACAAGGAAAAGCAATCAACCCACCAGGTAACACTGAATTAACCAAATGGCATGCATGCATTTGTAACCTAGAAGTTACTTTATCTGCCCGTCCTAGGATGAGAGTCCATGATTACCTTGTTTAGAATTCACAGCATGACCTCATCTACTAAAACATGTTAGGTTTAGAAACTCCATACTGGAAGAGAATAGACTAGATTCTCCCAGCAAGCAAGAACATTTTGGAATTCTGAACCGGCTTCCCTTTATCCCCAGGGACTACCGTTGTCTGCAGTGTGGGTGGACTTGGATGCCCCAACTTCTGTAGAGGGACATTCCTTTTGTTCTTTTCTATAGTCTGTTTCAGCGGTTTCCAAACTTCAGTGCGCCTAAGAATCACTCTATGAGGCTGTGCAGATAAAGGCATGGATCTCATGCTTGACTCTCCATGTAAGACAATTTTCAGGGTACTTTGGTACCCTGAAAATTTTTGCTTTTGGCTCTGATTTTAGGACTTAAACTCCATTGGGTTCTCAGAACCTAGGGCAATCTGGGGCTATGATTCCAAGTCTGATTTTTGGGAGATATTTCAGCACCTGCCTCTGAATAGAAGAGAGGCTGGAGTTAGAGACATCAAGGGAACACATCATTGTGAAATTGATGAAATAACTAGAAGAGGGTAGTCATACGTGTGGTCATGTGTGTGGCAGAGGGGTCCTGGCATAGGAACACAGCAGATATTGTCACGTGCTGGTGTAACAACAGAGGTGGACCTAGGATATATGCAATGAGATTCCTTTCCACAGGAAGGACCACGGCTGTCACCTAGTACTGTACAAGCCTATCATAGTTTCAGTACAGAGACGTTCTGGGAGCACCACCCAGCCCGTGGGGCGCACAACAATACCACAGCCTTAGCACTGACTTTGATAGTCATATGGGCACCTGCCGTGTTAAAACAGATGTATTAATTTGAAGTTTTGTGGCTTTTTATCATTTTGATTGCATTTATTTGAAATGTTATTGTAATTTTATAGTGGCAGGGGTATTCTAAGTAGAGGGAACTTATTCTTGGTTTTGGATGGGTTCGTATTGAGGAAATATCACAATTTGAGCAAGTTACTCAGACTGGGGATGTGAAGCATTTGGTGTTGATAGAGATCACTCCAGGAGTTTACATGCTCCAGTCCACTCTCAAACACGCACTACACATGTGGGATCAGAAGGTGAGGAGGTGGAAAATGTGGAAAATGTTCTCCCATAAAAAGGGTCCATCTCTCGTTCAGTTGAGTGGAATACTGCTGTTTACTATTCCTAAGAACAACGAGGCAGCGTGTTATATCCTCATAGCCGCTGTGTGAAAATTACGTAAGGTAATTACAAGTATTACATAAAGAAGTCCTTATTAATTCTGTAGTTTACAAAGTGCAAAGTTATAAAAATATCAGACACTGAAGCCTCTGCATGCCCCTAACACAACCCATATGAAATACGGTATAAAATCCATTTAGAAAAAAAACCGTATGTAAGTGAATTCAGCAGGTAAAACCTCTTAGAAAAACAGCCACCAAGATAAGACTGGGTAAAAAGATAAAACACAACAAACAGAAGCCTGGAAAGGCTGTGGTCAGTGCAAACCTTGACTTTCAAGCTGTCATCTCCTTGCTTGGTGTAAACTAAGCAGAGGAGCCTTCAACTTTCTGTGGTCCTTTAACGCGCTGTGGGGACTGATACGGTCACACTGACCACCTGCTCATCTTCGAATCCCAGCATCTTGTACGTGCTCAGTGAGTGTTTGAGGAATAAAGGGAGTGTGTGCTTCCAGACTGATTTCTATTCAAGCATCACTTAACATGTGACTCAGACCATTGGCAGCTGCTGTAAATGAAGGGCTTCTTCTAGACACACGGGTTGTAAAGCTTGCATGTTGATTTTGAGAGAGACCGTGCAAGTGCATGCTGCTTTCCTGGGCTGCTGCCTTGCTTCTGTGTACCTGATTCATCATGACTGTGCTCATCCCGGCTTGGCCTAGCTGTGTATGCTGCAGCAAATCTGCCTACAAGCCCACCCTTGGCCCTTGAGCCTATTCTGATGAGTGCATTAACCGACCCGTTTTCACAGGTGAATGGGGCCTGGAATGACTTCCATTTCCTTCTGCCCCGAGTCTAGTGAGCCTCAGGTATCCTTCCTACCCCAGGTATCCAGGAAAACTGAAGCCTTACTTTACCCTCTCATCTTTTCTGAGAGCTTGGGTGAGTAGTCCATTGATGAGACTTCTTCCTCAGAACGAGTCTGCACACCAGTTTTCCACTAGGATTGGAGCCCCATCCTACCCCTGGCTAGACAAGTATGTTCTCATCCGGAGTCTTGCATCTTTTCTTCTCTGAACCCCTGGCACTGGCACAGGTTGGATTCCTGGAGGACTCTATGGTCACAAGCCTTGGCTCTCTGTCTAGAGCTTGGTTTAAGATTTTATTGATTTATTTGACAGATCACAAGCAGACAGAGAGGCAGGCAGAGAGAGAGAGGAAGCAGGCTCCCTGCCAAGCAGAGAGCTCGACTCGGAGCTCGATCCCAGGATCCTGGGATCACGAGCTGAGCCGAAAGCAGAGGCTTTAACCCACTGAGCCACCCAGGCACCCCTTAGGCTTGGTTTAGATCTATGTCTCAGCACTCAGCACTGCTCCTTCCCCTCTGCATATGTGAGTTCACTTTTAAGCTTTATAGATTTTGCTCGAACAAAATCTTAATTGCCTATCATTGAAATGAGAACTGTATTACTGCTTACTAAAAATGTACATTAGGGACACCTGGGTGGTTCATTTGGTAAGCGTCCAACTCTTGATTTCAGCTCAGGTCATGATTTCAGCGATGTGGGACCCAGCCCTGAGTTGGGCTCCATGCTGGGCATGGAGCCTGCTTGGGATTCTTTCTCTTCCTCTCCCTCTGCCACTTCCCCACTGCGTACAATCTCTTTCTAAAATTAAAAAAAAAAATGTATATTAGGAATGGTGTGCACACGGATTCAGAGGTGAAGTCTAAGTTTAGGGTTGGAACATAATTGGGATCCCTCTAAATAATCTGACAACTGTTGCAATATTGGTTCTTGGCATTTGGTGTAACTGGAAAAGGGAAATCAGAGGCTTTGAGCTGGTTTATAGGTTTATTATACCTCAACATGAAAGCTTTTTTTTATTAGTTTCTTTTTTAATTTATTTTTTTAAAGGATTTTATTTATTTATTTGACACAGGGAGAGAGATCACAAGTAGGCACAGAGGCAGGCAGACAGAGAGGGGGAAGCAGGCTCCCTGCTGAGCAGAGAGCCCGATGTGGGGCTCGATCCCAGGACCCTGAGACCATGACCTGAGGTGAAGACAGAGGCTTAACCCACTAAGCCACCCAGGTGCCCCTTTTTGTTAGTTTCTTTGTTGATTTTTTTTGTCGCCTACTTTGCAGGAATAGCTCAATAGCTAACCAGTTCCCACTCATCTGTTTGTCAGTCCAAGCAGGACATACACTTACCAATTTGCACTGAGCAAATGGGGAATGGCAATGTTGGCCCATGACTGGACTTTAGGAGAAGGGAAAGCCTAGGGTGCCCCGGACTATTGGACATCCATTTGGTTTCTCAGATTGACATGGGCAGTAAAAGAAATATTAAGATGTAAGAGAGGTCTAAGGGGGCAGTGAGTTCTTGTTCTTTTATTCTCTCTGAGATATCTCCCATTATTTTTTGGGAGAAGCATCAGGCTCTTTCCCCAGTGAAAAAGATTAAGCCACTAGACAGAGGTCATGGATGGTGGGAGCATCTACTTGCAGAGACTAATTATTTGAAGCTCACTCTGCCAACTACCACACTACCAGCCTTTGCTCCTGCTCCTTTGCTTTTCCCTGTCCAACCTGTGATTTTTACTGATCTCCACCCTCTGCACCAGAATCCAGTGTCCAGATGCCTAGTTGGATGTATGTCTTTTCTTTGAAAGATGTATTTATTTATTTTAGAGAGAGAGTGCACATGCAAGAGAGAGAGTGAGCAGAGGATGGGGGCAGAGGCCACTGGGGTGAGGGAATCCTGCTGATCCTGGAGCCTGATGCAGGACTCTATCTCAGGACCCTGAGATCATGACCTGAGCCAAAACCAAGAATTGCGTGTCTTTAAGCGTCATCCCTTTCCACAAGCAAAGCTGTCTTCTTGTGGGCCCCTTGGTGGGATTTTAAGATGTTTCAGAGAATTGGATGCATAATGATGGTTTGTAATTTGAAAATGGATGACTTATTATAAATTCCAAAGGCAGTGCTAGCCAAAAAAGTAGGTTTGGGGTTTGGTTGTTGGGGTAGAGGATTATAATAGCTTCCTTTCCAATTTTTATAGGAAGCCAAGTTCCAAAACCTGGGAATAGGGGTTTGAGCACAGGGAGAAGATGAGATGATGACACAGGGCGGATGAGACTTCAGGCTGTGGATACTTGGAACCATCACAGGCTGTACCAAAGACGTGAACTTTCCCAGCATCTTCACTCACTAATGAAAACTTTGTGACATCTGCGATTGCATTTATCTTTTAAATTCCCTTTCTAACCATTGTTTCGGGTAGTCTGGTACTTCATTAGTAATGATTTTACTGACAGTTCCCTTAAACAGTCTCTGAATTCAGGTGGAGGAAGATGGATTTTTAACTAATCTTTTTTGGCATAAACATATATCATATAGGAGACTAACTATTCCTTCCATTTTTCATTTGTTTTCTTTGGTGTTATCTGACATTAGGTTGTCAGAACAAATTAAAGCAGTGACTGAGCAATAATTGCTTTGCGATATAAAAAGATGGGTAAAAATTGCTTTTTAACTAAGTAGATGCTCTATTTCCTCCATCTCAAACATTTAAGGCAAGCGACTGTGTATTTAGCAGACAGGCTTATGGTTGTATTTATAGACCTGGCTCGTCTTTTGAAAGTGGGGATTTGTACTGAATAATTTGGATTTGTGGACTTCATGGCTCAGCTTTCCTGGATTGGTGCCAACCTCCTCTTCCTTTTGCGTGAGCACACGTGGTCTTGCTGTTAATGCTAATTTTGTCTGCCTACTGTACCCTGTCTTCACACCATCCACCGACATCCTACAGGGCAGCTGACCCCCTTTCCATATAACTGAACTGTTCGGAGAGGCTGGATTCTTTCTAAGAAGACACTTCAAAACCCAATTTGAGAGCAGAGTGACAAACTCCTTAGGACCCTAGGTCCAAGATGCACGGAGGCATGCAAAACAAACAAACAAACAAACAACCCCCTCCCCAAAACCAAGAAAACCAAAAAAACAAACACAAAACAACAACAACAACAAAACCAAAAAAACCCAAAAACCATAAACCATGTACCACTGTCATTTTCTTAATTATTTATTTTAGTCATTTCCTTGGTAGATTCCAGGGGTTTTTATCTATGTTATTATTTTCAGTGTGGGAAAAGTGAAGCAGAGCAGTCCTATTGTTTCCCCTCCCAATTAGTATAAGCAATAATTAGAATTCTCGGTCCTTAGATCTCTATTTGGTCTCAAGAAGACTAGAAAGTTGGTTGACAGGTGGGACTCAGGCATATGAGTCTGGTTGTGGGGAGTATAACTTGTATAGAAAATCTGAAAAGATAGAATGTCGCCTCTTAAAAGGGAGGGAAACTCTCAGGTTTGGCCAAGAGAGATGCTCAGGTCATTAGATGAGTAAGGTAGATTCTCTGGGCAAAAGTTTCATTGAAGATCACCCCTTACCAGCAGGTTACTGAAATGGAAAACTGTGGTTAGGCTCATTGGGTTTTCTCACTGTCCGTTCAGGCAAAGCCAAACCAGGATGAAAACTGACGGCTGACTGCATCTGAGCTTTTATCCTATAGATTCATGTGACTAAACCTCAACTCTTCAAGAGCAAGGTGTTGATTCCAAAAATGCCTTAAAACTGGCTATGTGGTATGTATATGCACATGTGCATGAGTGTTTTAGACCAATATCTTGGGGGGAGATATGACTCAACTATTGTTTTTATTAACATAAAATGTATTATAAGCCCCAGGGGTACAGGTCTGTGAATCATCAGTCTTACACACTTCACAGCACTCACCATTACACATTCCCTCCCCAGTGTTATAACCCAGCCACCCTATCCATCCCACACCCCTCCCCTCCAGCAACCCTCAGTCTGTTTTCTGAAATCAAGAATGAATCAATTGTTAATTTAGGATTATTTGGCTACACAAGAATCAATACCAATAGGCACTTGTAAATTTCTAGATTGATTAGGTAAACAAAGAGTCAAAACAGATTGAGTGTTTACTCTGTGTTGTGTGGTGGGGTAGTGAAGTTGCAGGACACAACCCAACCCAGGTCCCCAGGAATCTGTGGCCTCAGAGGAAATGGCCCAGAAAATAGGTTGGAGAGGCCGAATAGAGCTGGGACCACAATGGGGGAACAGAGTGTGTCAGCAGTAATTTTCTGGAGGGGAAGTGGAGGATGGGGGAGGGGTGAAGTGTGTCCAGGGGTAGTGGGACTCAAACCAAACCGTGGAAATAAGATGGATAAGCAATAAAACATCCAACAGAGGGGCAGTGACATTGACAAGGGAGGCCCTGGAAGGATTTCTTGGACTGGGAGCCTTCCTATTGCTCCAAATAATGAGGAAATGGCTTGTGGCATAATATTTCTCCTTTACAGAGACTATTCTGTTTGAATGAATGAATATTTAATCCCAGATCACTAGATAATTTTATTTAGACTTTGATCTTTTTCTTAAGGAATTATCTGGATGTTTGGAAATCTGTTTTCACCCTTTTACCTTAGAAATTCTGGAGAGTCGAGAGTGTCCCACTGTTTTCTAACTGGCCCTGATGTGTCATATTATATTAATACAATACCTGATGTTAAATGCCTGTGGATTCCTTGTGCCTTGTGTAAATCTTATTAGGTGGGTCATTCTTCTAAAATGGTATGAAATTTACTTTATGGCTTTTTACTTACAATTTTTGGCCTATAGTTGTGAGACTGGTCCATAGGTCTTATGTCTCATTTCTGGGTTTTCCTCTCATCTCTGGTTTTGGTTTCAGGACAGTTTGGTTTTAGAACAGTTGTATAAATAATGCTGGCCAGATTTCTTTACTTTCTGTGTTCTTCAGTGATTTATATATATTATAACAACAACCTATTCCTTATTGAAAAGATTTTATTGCTTGGAGGTAAATTTTGGGTAACTTTTCTAATTTTTCCATAGTTTCAGTTTACTCAAAGGAGATGTTCTTACTTTTGTTTTTATAATGAACATTTTCTTTTTTTAAATTATTTTTTATTAACATATAATATATTATTTGTTTCAGGGGTACAGGTCTGTGAATCATTAGTCTTACACAATACACAGCACTCACCACAACACATACCCTCCCCAATGTCCATCACTCAGCCACCCATCCCTCCTACCCTTCTACACTCCAGTAACCCTCAGTTTGTTTCCTGAGATTAAGAATCTCTTACGGTTTGTCTTCCTCTCTGGTTTCATCTTGTTTCATTTTTTCCTCCCTTCCCTGATGATCCACTGCCTTGTTTCTCAAATTCCACATATCAGTGAGATCATATGATAGTTGTCTTTCTTTGATTGACTTATTTTGCTTAGCACAATACCCTCTAATTCCATCCACCTTATTGAAAATGGCAAAATTTCATTTTTGATGACTGCATGATCTCTCTCTCTCTCTCTCTCTCTCTGTGTATCTTCTTTATCTGTTCAACTGTTGATGGACGTCTGGGCACTTTCCATAGTTTGGCTATTGTGGACATTACTGCTATAAACATTCAGGTACACATGCTCCTTTGGATCACTATATTTGTATCTTTAGGGTAAATACCCAGTAGTGAGATTGCTGGGTCATAGGATAGCTCTATTTTCAACATTTTGAGGAACCTCCATGCTGTTTTCCAGAGTGGCTGCACCAGTTTGCATTCCCACCAGCAGTGCAAAGAGGGTTCCTCTGCATCCTCGCCAGCATCGGTCATTTCCTGACTAGTTAATTTTAGCCATTCTGACTGATGCGAGGTGGTATCTCATTGTGGTTTTGATTTGTGTTTCCCTGATGCCGAGTGATGTTGAACACTTTTTCATGTGTCTCTTGGCCATTTGGATGTGTTCTTTGCAGAAATGTCTGTTCATGTCTTCTGCCCATTTCTTGACTGGATTATTTGTGATGAACATTTTCTTAAAAGAATATGCCATTTCTAGAAGATATTCAGTTATTGACACAGATCTATATGGAATATTCTTTTATGTTAGAATCTTTCGATTTATGGGCATTTCTACTTTTTCCATTTGCATAGGTATAGTTTTATTTTCTGATTTGATTTTCTGTATTTGAGTAATTAGAATTATATATTTGTGTATAAGTTTTTCAAAGAAATAACACTATTTAGACAATATAGTTTCTACCTTCTATAGATTTGCTTGCTTTTTTCATTGAGGGCTTAGTTCATCTCTTATTCTTTTTCTAGTATTAAGAAAATTTAAATGTGAACTTTCCTATGAGAACTATTTGATCCTACCACAAACATTTAGTTAATTTTAAAATATTATTTTAAAAGTCCACTTGTTGGTTTGTTCAAATATTTTATTCAAGGATTATTTAAGAGGATGCTTATTCATTTCTATGTAGTAGTTTTTTTGTTTAAATACTATGACTCATTTCTAATTATTTTTGCTTCATATTATGGTGCTATAGCATTCAGCAAGTATTTATGATTGTTATATATTCATTTTGGGTTCTATTTTTATTGATATAAAATTACAGTCTTTTTCCTATTTAATATTCTGCCTGGAACTCAACTTTATCAGAGATAAACTGTCACATTCCCTATTTTTTAAAATCTATTTTTTAAAAAGATTTTATTTATTTATTTGACAGGCAGAGATCACAAGTAGGCAGAGAGCCAGGCAGAGAGAGAGGGAGAGGCAGGCTCTCCACTGAGCGGAGAGCCTGATGCGGGGCTTGATCCCAGGACCCAGGTATCACAACCTGAGCCGAAGGCAGAGGCTTTAACACACTGAGCTACCCAGGTGCCTCTTAAAATCTATTTTTAAAATTTATGTAATCTTTGTACATGCTTCTTAACTTTTTTTTTTTTGGCCATTTTATTTCAACATACTTGAGAGTGTGTTTGATTTTAAAAAATCCAATCTGATCACCTTTTAATGTTTTTATTTGTTTCTGCCATGATTCTTATGCTGTTTTTTTGGGTAAGTTGTTTTTTTCCTTTTGCCCATGTTTTCTGTTCTTTTTTAAAGTACTTATTTTTCACCTTTACACTTTCTTGGGATTTTGAATTGATGTACTTTAGTTTTAATTTTACTAGTTGCTGTCTAAGTAAAAAAATTTCAAAAATGGGGCACTGGGTGTGGTGAAAAATAATGAATACTGTTATGCTGTAAATAAATAAAAAAATAAATTAAAAAATGTGTATACCTAAAGATAATCAAAATTGAGAATGAAAAATATTTTTTAAACTCTCTATATCAATTAAGGGATTTAATGCATGTTTACTTCCCTTTCCCATTCTTGAGAATGAAAAAATATAACCTGTATTTTTACATTCAAATGATTGATATTAAATAATTATTTATGTTTATTATTCTCTATCTGTGAGAGGTATTTTACATGTGTATTTAGTCCAGTCAATGTTTCCATAATCTTCATTCAGATCATTCTTCATGAATTTCAGTGTTTACCACCAGTCCTTTTAGATCACAGCTTTATTTATTTATTTATTCTTTTTTTTAATTAATTAATTTATTTTCAGAAAAACAGTATTCATTATTTTTTCACCACACCCAGTACTCCATGCAATCCATGCCCTCTCTGATACCCACCATCTGGTTCTCCCAACCTCCCACCCCCCGCCCCTTCAAAACTCTCAGATTGTTTTTCAGAGTCCATAGTCTCTCATGGTTCACCTCCCCTTCCAATTTCCCTCAACTCCCTTCTCCTCTCTAACTCCCCTTGTCCTCCATGCTGTTTGTTATGCTCCACAAATAAGTGAAAACATATGATACTTGACTCTCTCTGCTTGACTGATTTCGCTCAGCATCATCTCTTCCAGTCCCGTCCATGTTGCTACAAAAGTTGGGTATTCATCCTTTCTGATGGAGGCATAATACTCCATAGTGTATATGGACCACATCTTCCTTATCCATTCGTCCGTTGAAGGGCATCTTGGTTCTTTCCACAGTTTGGTGACCGTGGCCATTGCTGCTATAAACATTGGGGTACAGATGGCCCTTCTTTTCACTACATCTGTATCTTTGGGGTAAATACCCAGTACTGCAATGGCAGGGTCATAGGGAAGCTCTATTTTTAATTTCTTGAGGAATCTCCACACTGTTTTCCAAAGTGGCTGCACCAACTTGCATTCCCACTAACAGTGTAAGAGGGTTTCCCTTTCTCCACATCCTCTCCAACACATGTTGTTTCCTGTCTTGCTAATTTTGGCCATTCTAACTGGTGTAAGGTGGTATCTCAATGTAGTTTTAATTTGAATCTCCCTGATGGCTAGTGATGATGACCATTTTTTCATGTGTCTGATAGTCATTTGTATGTCTTCATTGGAGAAGTATCTGTTCTTACTTCTGCCCATTTTTTTATATGATTGTCTGTGCCTGAATTCTTAAATGCTTTTTCCTTCATTCATTTGATTTACAAGTTGTCAGAAAGTATCTTGATGTGGCTTCTCTCATCAATTTTGTTTGGAACATAGTGAATGAACACTTTCCATTCACATACTCAGGTATTTTTTTTGTTTGTTTTCCTGTTTGTTTTTATTTTTGAATTCTAACATTTTCATAAATTATTTTAAGTCAAAACTTTCTTTTCAACTTTTCTGGTATTTTCCTCAAGAATTCATGTATGTTGGGGAGCCTGCATGGCTCAGTTGGTTGAACATCCCACTCTTGATTTGGCTCAGGTCGTAAGATCTCAGGGTCATAAGATGGAACCCCATATGGGACTCACACTAGCACTTGGTGGTGAGTCTTCTTGGTATTCTCTCTCTCTCCCTCCCTCTGCCCTCCCCCTCTCAAATAAATAAATAAATAAATAAATAAATAATTAAAAAAGAGAAAGAATTCATGGTATGGACGTTGGCAGCATTGATTCTGGATACCTGCCATTTTTTTTACATTTCATTTTATCTTCTTATCTCTTCTCATTTATTCTGAACACCCAACTTTTCCTCCAAACCATGGGTTCAGTTTTCTACATGATCAAGTTTGCTTTTTGCCAGACATGAAGCGGGTCTTTAATTTAAGAGGGCAAATATGTTTTCTTGCCATTTTTCATTGTCTCACTGGCAACCCTTTTGATTTTATTCTCCTAATTTGCATTCTACCTTGTGTTTTTGTCCTTCCAGCTCTTTGCTAAGTGGAGCCCTCTCTTTGTTATCTGTTTTCCTGACTGTCTGAATGGATAGAACATGGGAAAAAAGTATGACCCCTGCATCTCCTCTTAATGAAGCTCTTGACACCTTGCACTTGGAAATGCCACTCCCCGTGTGCAATGCACCCTCACTGTTTACCCCCTTTCTCCTTTCTTCAAGTCAGTTAGTTAGTTTCCTTCTTCAGATAAAAGTAAAAAGTGAGGCTCTGAAGGGATTATAACTATCAAAAACCTGCGCTACCCAGCATGGGGATGGCTGAGCCATTTTCTGTTGCACCTACACCTTGGTTTCTGAGTACAGAGACAGAATAAGGGTCTGAGCTCTAACAGGGCAGCTGTTGGCTCTATTTAGTATAGTGACATCTCCTTCCATATTCTGGGAATAGTTTTTCTGCCAATAGTTTCATTCTTCTTGTAGGGTTTTCCCTCTTTCTGTATCTTTTTCCCTCTATCTTTTTTCTCCTATGTGGAAACTGGGGGATAGACTGTATTTTAAGCCAGAGATCAATATCAATAGAGTTTTTATTTTAAAGTTGTTTTTTTTTTTTTTTTTTTTTTTACCACTCTAGCCATCATTCTCTGGTGATGGATCCCATTTAGTCAGAGTTCTCTTTAAACTATCTACAAATGCCATGAGACACACGGTGGCAAAGATAAGATGACATGCCTGGAAGGAACCAGGGTGGATAGTTAACAGTGTTCTCCCTGGGTCTCCCATGATGTGGATCATGACTTGTCTTGGTGGAAATAGACCTGTATTGGGAACCAGAAATCCAGGAGAACGCTACTGGACTATGAGACTATAGATTTATGTTTCTTGACCTGTAAAAGGAAGAGACAAAGTAAAAAGATTTCTACAGTCCTGTTGAATCACATTCTACATATTTTGTAATTATCATAATGAACATTGTGTGCCATTTCATCTCGCTGTTGCAGAGCAAAGCGTGGGGGCAAGAAGAGGATGCTGCTTTCTGATAGGAATGTGGGAAGGTGTACTTGTGGATAGGCAGGATGTGACCTTGCCTTTTGGTGCCAGATCTTAATATATATCTTTATTCCTTGAATTGTTCCATTGGGTGAACAAGGGGAGGAGTTGCATGCCAAAGGAGATTTTTCTTTAAGGAAATTAGGGCTGACCAAACAAGGGATTGGTTGCTATTATCAGACACTAATGGCCCTTGATAAGGTGTAATCAGATAGCCCAAACGGCAGGGTTTAGAGCTAAGTTACCAGGCTCTCTTTATGTAGGAGATACAGTGTGGCTTTGCTTGGAATGGATTCTTTTCTCTGTAAATTTTTAATCAGCTCAAAAAATTTTCATGAAACAATTTACTCCTCTCCCTCCCCTCCCATTACTTAGCTTCTTTTGACCTTGAATAAGTGGAAATGTGAATATATATATTGATAGTAATTATTTCATGTATATGTTCCACAATTACTACAGGCCAAGGAGCGTTTTGCACAAACCACATAACTTTTTATATCTTTTTTTCCTGGTCATAATGGTGAGAGTCTAAAGTGCCACTTGGAGGGCATTTCTTAACCAGGCACATATATTTTTTGGAACTGGTCCACGTTTTTTGAAATATCAAGTTTCAATGTTCTTATCACACATTTCTTTACAAAAATACACTATCTGGCTTTGTGGAATTGATGGCACAGTCAGCAGAGGGAATATTTCTCACTCTTTCAGGGGGGATTCCTTCTTTGCATTTTAAGTCTGTGGACCTCTACTCTGTCTGTGGCCATGGTGGGGATTTTTACATACACTTTAGCCCTTCATCCACACCTCACTGCATTTCCTTCCCTGGGCTCAAGTTGCAAATGCATGGATAACAGGATCTTTTCTTTCCCTGGATATTCAATCAGATTCATATCTGGTTTGCTATCCTTCCTTGCCCGCGGAAGTTAGATGCAAAACCTGGTGAGTTTTCTGGAAGCAGATGCAGAGGTGGAGTTTGGTGTGCAGCACATTTTTAGGGAACAACACATAAAAGAAACAGAAGAGAAGTAAGATTAGGGAGGAGACACCCACGTTTGGAACAAGCCTGATAATACCTCCACCAACCTGGAGGGGGAGCTGTAGAATGAATAGTATCCTGAGAGGAGCCCACTTTGGCCTGATAAGTCTCATCATCTTACTCAGTCCTTGGGTGTAGGCTGCCTTGAGAGGCCATGAACTTGGGTTAGGTCTTTCTGTAGCTCAAGCAATTCTGTAGGAATTAACAGCTGGGGCAACCCTTTTTTGAAGGAGGATATGTGTAGGCAGTGCATCTCTACGTCCATCATATATATCCATCTTTACCAGTTACTTGTGCTTTGGGTGGAATTAAGTAAAACAGGACCTCCAGAAGTCTATGGTTGAAGTGTGCCACCGAACATGCATGGGATGTGCTTAGAATAGTTCAGTGAAACTTCTATCACATATTCCTATGAAAAAGACCTAAACAACTCTGGCTACTTGATTCCTCTGACAACACTGCTATACACTGGGCACCCTGGCAACGTAACCGTAAATGAGTTAGTGACACACAGTGACCACCTCCTAGTGTTTCACCTTGGGAAGGTTTCTTAACCTTCCAAGCCTGTAATTTTCTCATCTACAAAGTGGATGAGACTGGTAAGTCCTATGAAATGGGGTTATTGTAAGAATTACAAATGACCTATTACAGGTCATAGGGTAGTTCTATTTTCAACATTTTGAAGAACCTCCATGCTGTTTTCCAGAATTACAAATGAGAACATATTAGAGCACATGCTAGCAGTTCAGTACATTACCCCAGGGGTACAGGACTGTGAATCACCAGGTTTACACACTTCACATCACTTACCATAGCACAAACCCTCCCCAATGTCCATAATCCCACTCCCCTCTTCCAATCCCTCTCCCCCCAGCAACCCTCAGTTTGATTTGTGAGATTAAGAATCACTTATGGTTTGTCTCCCTCCCAATCCCATCTTGTTTCATTTATTCTTCTCCTACCCCCTTAACCCCCGCCATGTTGCATCTCCACTTCCTCATATCGGGGGGATCATATGATAGTTGTCTTTCTCCGATTGACTTATTTCGCTAAGCCTAATACCCTCTAGTTCCATCCACTTTGTCACAAATGGCAAGATTTCATTTCTTTTGATGGTTGCATAGTATTCCATTGTGTATATATACCACATATTCTTTTTTTTTTAATTAATTTTTTATTTTTTATAAACATATATTTTTATTCCCAGGGGTACAGGTCTGTGAATCACCAGGTTTACACACTTCACAGCACTCACCAAAGCACATACCCTCCCCAATGTCCATAATCCCACTCCCTTCTCCCAAACCCCCTCCCCCCAGCAACCCTCAGTTTGTTTTGTGAGATTAAGAGTCACTTATGGTTTGTCTCCCTCCCAATCCCATCTTGTTTCATTTATTCTTCTCCTACCCACTTAAGCCGCCATGTTGCATCACCACTTCCTCATATCAGGGAGATCATATGATAGTTGTCTTTCTTTGCTTGACTTATTTTGCTAAGCATGATACGCTCTAGTTCCATCCATGTTGTCGCAAATGGCAAGATTTCATTTCTTTTGATGGCTGCATAGTATTCCATTGTGTATATATACCACATCTTCTTGATCCATTCATCTGTTGATGGACATATAGGTTCCTTCCATAGTTTGGCTATTGTAGACACTGCTGCTATAAACATTTGGGTGCATGTGCCCCTTCGGGTCACTATGTTTGTATCTTTAGGGTAAATACCCAGTAGTGCAATTGCTGGGTCATAGGGTAGTTCTATTTTCAACATTTTGAAGAACCTCCATGCTGTTTTCCAGAGTGGTTACACCAGCTTGCATTCCCACCAACAGTGTAGGAGGGTTCCCCTTTCTCTGCATCCTCGCCAGCATCTGTCATTTCCTGACTTGTTAATTTTAGACATTCTGACTGGTGTGAGGTGATATCTCATTGTGGTTTTGATTTGTAATTCCCTGATGCCAAGTGATGTGGAGCACTTTTTCATGTGTCTATTGCCCATCTGGATGTCTTCTTTGCAGAAATGTCTGTTCATGTCTTCTGCCCATTTCTTGATTGGATTATTTGTTCTCTGGGTGTTGAGTTTGCTAAGTTGTTTATAGATTTTGGACACTAGCCCTTTATATGATATGTCGTTTGCAAATATCTTCTCCCATTCTGTCAGTTGTCTTTTGGTTTTGTTAACTGATTCCTTTGCTGTGCAAAAGTTTTTGATCTTGATGAAATCCCAATATTTCATTTTGCCCTTGCTTCTCTTGCATTTGGCGATGTTCCTAGGAAGATGTTGCTGCGGCTGAGGTCGAAGAGGTTGCTGCCTGTGTTGTCCTCAAGGATTTTGATGGATCCCTTTCTCACATTGAGGTCCTTCATCCATTTTGAGTCTATTTTCGTGTGTGGTGTAAGGAAATGGTCCAATTTTATTTTTCTGCATGTGGCTGTCCAATTTTCCCAGCACCATTTATTGAAGAGGCTGTCTTTTTTTCCATTGGACATTCTTTCCTGCTTTGTCAAAGATTAGTTGACCCTAGAGTTGAGGGTCTATTTCTGGGCTCTCTATTCTGTTCCATTGACCTATGTGTCTGTTTTTGTGCCAGTACCATGCTATCTCAATGATGACAGCTTTGTAATAGAGCTTGAAGTCTGGAATTGTGATGCCACCAAATTTGGCTTTCTTTTTCAATGTTCCTTTGGCTATTTGAGGTCTTTTCTGGTTCCATATAAATTTTAGCATTATTTGTTCCATTTCTTTGAAAAAAATGGATGGTATTTTGATAATAATTGCATTAAATGTGTAGATTGCTTTAGGTAGCATAGACATTTTCACAATATTTGTTCTTTCAATCCAGGAGCATGGAACATTTTTCCATTTCTTTGTGTCTTCCTCAATTTCTTTCATGATCACTTTATAGTTTTCTGAGTAAGATTTTTAGCCTTTTTGGTTAAGTTTATTCTTAGGTATATTATAGTTTTGGGTGCAATTGTAAATGGGATTGACTCCTTAATTTCTCTTTCTTCTGTCTTGTTGTTGGTGTAGAGAAATGCAACTTATTTCTGTGCATTGATTTTATATCCTGACACTTTACTGAATTCCTGTACAAGTTCTAGCAGTTTTGGAGTGGAGTCTTTTGGGTTTTCCACATAAAGTATCATATCATCTGCGAAGAGTGATGGTTTGGCTTCTTCTTTGCCAATTTGGATGCCTTTAATTTCCTTTTGTTGTCTGATTGCTGAGGCTAGGACTTCTAGTATTATGTTGAATAGCAGTGGTGATAATGGACATCCCTGCTGTGTTCCTGACCTTAGCGGAAAAGCTGTCAGTTTTTTCCCATTGAGAATGATATTTGTGGTTGGTTTTCATAGATGGCTTTGATAATTGAGGTATGTGCCCTCTATTCCTACACTTTGAAGAGTTTTGATCAGGAAGGGGTGTTGTAGTTTGTCAAATGCTTTTTCAGCATCTATTGAGAGTATCATATGGTTCTTGTTCTTTCTTTTATTGATGTGTTGTATCACATTGATTGATTTGCGGATGCTGAACCAAACTTGCAGCCCTTGAGTAAATCCCACTTGGTCGTGGCGAATAATCCTTTTAATGTACTGTTGAATCCTATTGGCTAGTATTTTGGTGAGAATTTTCGCATCTGTGTTCATAAAGGATATTGGTCTGTAGTTCTCTTTTTTGATGGGATCCTTGTCTGGTTTTGGGATCAAGGTGATGCTGGCCTCATAAAATGAGTTTGGAAGATTTCCTTCCATTTTCATTTTTTGGAACAGTTTCAGGAGAATAGGAATTAGTTCTTTAAATGTTTGGTAGAATTTCCCTGGGAAGCCATCTGGCTTTTGTTTGTTTGGAGATTTTTGATGACTATTTCAATCTCCTTACTGGTTATGGGTCTGTTCAGGTTTTCTATTTCTTCCTGGTTCAGTTGTGGTAGTTTATATGTCTCTAAGAATGCATCCATTTCTTCCAGATTGTCAAATTTGTTGGCATAGAGTTGCTCATAGTATGTTCCTATAATAGTTTGTATTTCTTTGGTGTTAGTTGTGATCTCTTCTCTTTCATTCATGATTTTATTTATTTGGGTCCTTTCTCTTTTCTTTTTGATAAGTCTGGCCAGGGGTTTATCAATCTTATTAATTCTTTCAAAGAACCAGCTCCTAGTTTCATTGATTTGTTCTATTGTTTTTTTGGTTTCTATTTCATTGAATTCTGCTCTGATCTTTATGATTTCTCTTCTCCTGCTGGGTTTAGGGTTTCTTTCTTGTTCTTTCTCCAGCTCCTTTAGGTGTAGGGTTAGGTTGTGTACCTGAGACCTTTCTTGTTTCTTGAGAAAGGCTTGTACCACTATATATTTTCCTTACAGGACTGCCTTTGCTGTGTCCCACAGATTTTGAACCATTGTGTTTTCATTATCATTTTTTTACATGAATTTTTTCAATTCATCTTTAATTTCCTGGTTGACCCATTCATTCTTTAGAAGGATGCTGTTTAGTCTCCATGTATTTGGGTTCTTTCCAAATTTCCTCTTGTGATTGAGTTCTAGCATCAGAGCATTGTGGTCTGAAAATATGCAGGGAATGATCCCAATCTTTTTATACCAGTTGAGACCTGATTTGTGACTCAGGGTGTGATCTATTCTGGAGAATGTTCCATGTGCACTAGAGAAGAATGTGTATTCTGTTGCTTTGGGATGAAATGTTCTGAATATTCTGTGATGTCCATTTGGTCCAGTGTGTCATTTAAGGCCTTTATTTCCTTGTTGATCTTTTGCTTGGATGATCGGTACATTTCAGTGAGGGGAGTGTTAAAGTCCCCTACTATTATTGTATTATTGTTGATGTGTTTCTTTGATTTTGTTATTAATTGGTTTATATAGTTGGCTGCTCCCACATTAGGGGCATAGATATTTAAAATTGTCAGATCTTCTCATTGGACAAACCCTTTGAGTATGGTATAGTGTCCTTCCTCATCTCTTATTATAGTCTTTGGCTTAAAATCTAATTGATCTGATATAAGGATTGCCACCCCTGCTTTCTTCTGATATCCATTAGCATGGTAAATTGTTTTCCACTCCCTCACTCAATCTGGAGGTGTATTTGGGTCTGAAATGAGTTTCTTGTAGGCAACATATAGATTTTTTTTTAATCCATTCTGATACCCTGTGTCTTTTGATTGGGGCATTTAGCCCATTAACATTCAGGGTAACTATTGAGAGATATGAATTTAGTGCCATTGTATTGCCTGTAAGGTGACTGTTACTGTATATTGTCTCTGTTCCTTTCTGGTCTACTACTTTTAGGCTCTCTCTTTGCTTAGAGGACCCCTTTCAATATTTCATGTAGAGCTGGTTTGGTATTTGCAAATTCTTTCAGTTTTTGTTTGTCCTGGAAGCTTTTTATCTCTCCTTCTATTTTCAATGATAGCCAAGCTGGATATAGAATTCTTGGCTGCATGTTTTTCTCATTTAGTGCTCTGAATATATCATGCCAGCTCTTTGTGGCCTGCCAGGTCTCTGTGGATAAGTCTGCTGCCAATCTAATATTTTTACCATTGTATGTTACAGACTTCTTTTCCCTGGCTGCTTTCAGGATTTTCTTTGTCACTAAGACTTGTAAATTTTACTATTAGGTGATGGGGTGTGGACCTATTCTTGTTAATTTTGAAGGGGGTTCTCTGTGCCTCCTGGATTTTGATGCTTGTTCCCTTTGCCATATTAGGGAAATTCTCTCCAATAATTGTATCCTATATACCTTCTGCTCCCCTCTCTCTTTCTTCTTCTTCTGTAATCCCAATTATTCTAATGGTGTCACTTATCTCTCGAATTCTCCCCTCGTGATCCAGTAGCTCTTTGTCCCTCTTTTGCTCAGCTTCTTTATTGTCTGTCATTTGGTCTTCTATATTGCTAATTCTTTCTTCTTCCTCATTTATCCTAGCAGTGAGAGCCTTCATTTTTGATTGCACTCATTAATAGCTTTTTTTGATTTCAACTTGGTTAGATTTTAGTTCTTTTATTTTTCCAGAAAGGGCTTTTATATCTCCCAAGAGTGTTTCTCTAATATCTTCCATGCCTTTTTCGAGCCCGGCTAGAAACTTGAGAATCATCATTCTGAACTCTAGATCTGATATATTACCAACGTCTGTATTGATTAGGTCCCTAGCCTTCAGTACTGCCTCTTGTTCTTTTTTTTTTTTTGTGGTGAATTTTTCTGCCTTGTCATTTTGTCCAGATATGGTGCCGGGAAAACTGGACAGCTATATGTAGAAGAATGAAACTCGACCATTCTCTTACACTGTACACAAAGATAAACTCAAAGTGGATAAAAGACCTCAACATGAGACAGGAATCCATCGGAATCCTAGAGGAGAACATAGGCAGTAACCTCTTTGATATCAGCCACAGCAACTTCTTTCAAGATATGTCTCCAAAGGCAAAGGAAACAAAAGCCAAGATGAACTTTTGGGACTTCATCAAAATCAAAGCTTCTGCACAGCAAAGGAACAGTCAAGAAAACAAAGAGACAACCCATGGAATGGGAGAAGATATTTGCAAATGACAGTACAGACAAAAGGTTGATATCCAGGATCTATAAAGAACTCCTCAAACTCAACACACACAAAACAGACAATCATATAAAAAAATGGGCAGAAGATATGAATAGACACTTCTCCAATGAAGACATACAAATAGCTATCAGACGCATGAAAAAATGTTCATCATCACTAGCCCTCAGGGAGATTCAAATTAAAACTACATTGAGATA
>NC_081558.1:210242075-210269456 GCF_022355385.1 Mustela nigripes | reverse complement strand
AAAGTACAGACAAAAGGTTGATATCCAGGATCTATAAAGAACTCCTCAAACTCAACACACACAAAACAGACAATCATATAAAAAAATGGGCAGAAGATATGAATAGACACTTCTCCAATGAAGACATACAAATAGCTATCAGACGCATGAAAAAATGTTCATCATCACTAGCCCTCAGGGAGATTCAAATTAAAACTACATTGAGATATCACCTTACACCAGTTAGAATGGCCAAAATTAGCAAGACAGGAAACAACATGTGTTGGAGAGGATGTGGAGAAAGGGAAACCCTCTTACACTGTTGGTGGGAGTGCAAGTTGATGCAGCCACTTTGGAAAACAGTGTGGAGATTCCTCAAGAAATTAAAAATAGAGCTTCCCTATGCCTTTGCCCTACTGGGTATTTATGACAATGATACAGATGTTGTGAAAAGAAGGGCCATCTGTACCCCAATGTTTATAGCAGCAATGGCCACGGATACCAAACTCTTGGAAAGAACCAAGATGCCCTTCAACAGACAAGTGGATAAGGAAGATGTGGTCCATATACACTATGTAGTATTATGCCTCCATCAGAAAGGATGAATACCCAACTTTTGTAGCAACATGGACAGGACTGGAAGAGATTATGCTGAGTGAAATAAGTCAAGCAGAGAAGTCAATTATCATATGGTTTCACTTATTTGTGGAGCATAACAAATAGCGTGGAGGACAAAGGGAGATGGAGAGGAGAAGGGAGTTGAGGGAAATTGGAAGGGGAGGTGAACCATGAGAGACTATGGACTCTGAAAAATAATCTGCGGGTTTTGAAAAGGTGGGGGGTGGGAGGTTTGGGGAACCAGGTGGTGGGTATCAGAGAGGGGACAGATTGCATGGAGCACTGGGTGTGGTGCAAAAACAATGAATATTGTTATGCTGAAAAGAAATAAAAAAAGTCCTGATTTTGTGCTCATGGTGGATGATTCTTTTTTTTAAAAATTTATTTATTTTCAGCATAACAATATTCATTATTTTTTCACCACACCCAGTGCTCCATGCAATCTGTGCCCTCTGTAATACCCACCACCTGGTACCCCAACCTCCCACCACCCCACCACTATGGACTCTGAAAAACAATCTGAGGGGTTTGAAGTGGATGATTCTTTTAACATACTGTTGAATTCAATTGCTAGTATTTTATTTATTTATTTATATTATTATTATTATTAACATATGATGTATTATTTGCCCCAGGGGTACAGGTCTGTGAATCATCAGGCTTACACATTTCATAGCACTTATCATAGCACATACCCTCCCCAATACCCATAACCCTGCCACCCTATCCCTACCCTCACATCCCACAACAACCCTCCGTTTGTTTTGTGAGATTAAGAGTCTTTCTCCCTCCTGATCCCATCTTGTTTTATTTTTTACCTCCCTACCCCCAACATGCCCTGCCCTGCCTCTCGAATTCCTCATGCCAGAGAGATCATGTGATACTTGTCTTTCTCTGACTGACTTATTTCACTCAACATAATGCCCTCTAGTTCCATCCATGCTGTTGCAAATGGCAAGATTTCATTTCTTTTGATGGCTGTATAGTATTCCATTGTGTGTGTATATATACGTATATATACATACACACACACATATATATATCATATATATACACATATATATATCATATATATATATGATATATCTATCTATCTATCACATCTTCTTTATCCATTCATCTGTTGATGGACATCTAGTTTCTTTCCATAGTTTGGCTATTGTGGACATTGCTGCTATAAACATTCAGGTGCACGTGCCCCTTCAGGTCACTACAGTTGTATCTTTAGAGTAAATACCCAATAGTGTGATTTCTGGGTCACAAGGTAGCTCTATTTTCAACTTTTTGAGGAACCTCCATACTGTTTTCCAGCATGGCTGCCCTAGCTTGCATTCCCACCAACAGTGTAGGAGGGTTCCTCTTTCTCTGCATCCTCGCCAGCATGTGTCGTTTCCTGACTTATTTTAGTCATTCTGAATGGTTTCAGGTGGTATCTCATTGTGGTTTTGATTTGTATTTCCCTGATTCAATTGCTAGTATTTTTTGAGAATATTTGCGTCCATGTTAATTAGAGATATTGGTCTATAATTCTCCTTTTTTAGTGGCCTCTTTTTCTGGTTTTGGAATCAAGGTAGTGCTGGCTTCTTAGAATGAGTTTGGAAGTTTTCCTTCCATTTCTATTTTTTTGGAGCAGTTTGAGGTGATTAGGTATTAACTCTTTTTTAAATATCTGGTATACAGTGGCTAACTGAACATAAAAAAAATACGTAATAATAAAAAACAAAAACAAAATAGATACATGCTAAGATAAGATATTTACATAAATCTTTATCTCTGATTGTCATTCTGGTTTTGCTTCAATAAACACATTTAGATATTTAGAATTACATTCAATGGTTGGATTCTGACTTTGGGTATTTATTTGTGTATAATGCAGCATACATGAGTTTTTCTTTTACATTTTTGTTCCAGTGTTTATCTTTTTCAGTTTATCTTGGCTTTTTAAGAAAACTGGGTAAATAAACCTCAAAAATCTAAAAAAAAAATATCTGGTAGAATTGCCAGATGAATCCATTCAGTCCTGAACTTTTGTTTTTTAGGAGATTTTTGATTACTGATTCAATTTCTTTGCTGGTTATGGGTCTGTTCAAATTTTCTTCCTGTTTTAGTTTTGGTGATTTGTAGGTGTCTAGGAATTTTTCATTTCTTCTAGGTTGCCCAGTTTATCGACGTATACATTTTCACAGTAACCTCTTCTAATTATTTGTGTTTTTGTGGTGTTGATTGTGATCTCTCCTCTTTCATTCATGACTTTATCTATTTATCATGACTTTATCTATCTATCTATCTATCTACCTATTTATCCTTTCTCTTTTCTTTTTGATAAGTCTGGCTAGGAGCTTATCAATTTTATTAATTCTTTCAAAGAACCAGTTCTTGGTTTCATTAATTGGTTTTACTGTTTTTGTTTCTTTTTTTTTTGTCATTTCTATATTTATTTTCACTCTAATCTTAATTATTTCCCTTCTTCTGCTGGCTTTAGGCATTATTTGGTGTTCCTTTTTTCCATTATTTTATTGAATCCTCACTCTATCAGTTTGCCAGGCTGCCTTTACAAACGGTAAAAAGCAGCAGGTTTAGAAGAACAAAATCTTATAGTCTCAGAGCTCTGGAGGCAAGAAGTCCAAAATTAAGTTGTGGGAAGGGCAGTACTCCCTCTGAGTACTATATCCTCCAGGGGAGGATATGTTATAGCATCTTCTAGCTTTTGGAGAGTCCCAGACATTCCTTGATCTATGATGGCACAATTCCAATCTCTTAGTTCCTCTCCACATCATCTTCCTGCTATGTGTATCTGTCTCTATGTAAATTTTTTTTTCTTTTCATAAGGGTACCTGTCGTATTGGATTAGGACTCACTTAACAACACAATCCTAACTCAAGTACTTCTGTAAAGACCTGTATCCAAATAAGGTCATATTCACAGGTACTGGAGATTAAGACTTCAACATATATTTTGGGGGGCACAATTCAATTCACAGCACTCACAAATATCTATGGGGTAGGTATTATTATTCATATTTCATAGACAAGTGAACTGAGACTCACAGAGGCTAAATAATTCACCCAGAGTCATAAGGCTGGCAAGTAGGGAGGTGGGCACTTGCATGCAAATCCCTCTGGCTCCCTAGGACATGCCCTTCCCACTAAAACATTTTTGCCTCCACATATGAAACTTTTAAGTAAATGAGGAAAGATTTAAAGTTCAGGGGTGAATTAAGAGTCTCAAGTTGCTACAACAAAATTAGTTTTTGTTGGGCAAATAGCTTAATGGATTAGAAGCTCATGAGCCATTTTGTTTAAAACAACAACAAACAAAACAGCATGAAAGACACCCACAACAGGTAGCACCTGACAAGGGGTTCCAAACCTGCTTTTACCATATCCTCCACTTATTTGAAATTCCTGGCATTTGGAATTGTTTTTAACCATCTGGGCCTCAGTATTCCTGAAAAGAAAGTTGGGAATTTGTGTTCCATAAACTGTGACATGAAGTGGATTAAAACATAACTTGCATCTTACTTTAGTAATGGGAGTTACAATAACTTCAGTAACAAACACTTTACTAATACAGGTCTTATAATAATAATATTCAGCTTTGAGGATCTTCTCTGTGCCAGTGCTGTCACCAACTGTTTCCATGTGGAATGGTGTGGCCTCAGAAAAAACTCACTGCTTTCCTTGGCTCTCATACTTCTCTTGTGGCCACCAAATGTGTGGGTTCTTTTCATACTGAGCAATGCTCCAACACTAGCTGGGTATCCTATAATCAGTTTACTTGCTATATTATTGGTTTATTCGGAAATGATATGACTTAGAAATGACCAGATGGGAGAGATACACGGGGCAAGATATGAGGGAAGGAGCGCAGAGCTTCCATGCTCTCTCCAGGAATGCCCCCCTCCTGGTACCTCCATGCGTTCAGCAGCCTGGAAGCTCTCTAAACCCCACAGTTCAGTAATTTTTGTGGAGGTTTCATTACATAGGCATCATCAGTTACTAACTCAGTCCTGAAGGGGCTGAAAGTTCTAAGCTTCTAATCATGGCTTGGTGTTTCTGGTGACCAGCCCCCACCCTCAAGATGTCCAGGAACCTGCCAAGAGTCTCCTCATTAGAACAAAAGATGCTCCTAACATCCAGGAAATTCTCAGAGATTTAGGAACTTTATGTCAGAAATCAGAGTCAAAGGCCAAATATTAGAATATTAGAATTAGGGAATCACAAAGGTTTTAGGAGCTCTGGCCAGGAGCCAGGGATGAAAATTTATATTTCTTATTATATCACATCACAAGTGCTGAGAGGGGAGCTCTGACTCTGGTTCTGCTGATCAACTATACCTTCCTTCTAAAATGTTTTCTTACAATTAAGTTGATCATGATATGGCATCTTGCAAATTCAAGACACCATCTCTCCCTTTGAATTTCTAACATGAGAAAATGAAAGAGAACAGGCTGTTCTTTAGAGTGAGGTTAGCAAGTAAGGGCTTGCAGACCAAATTTGGCCCACCACCTATTTTTTTGAAAAAGTTTTATTCAAATACATCGTGTGTCTGTTTATGCCTTGTCTATGGCTGCTTTCGTGTTACAAGAACAGAGATGAGTATTTGCAATAGAGAGCTTCTGGCCCACAAAACCTAAAACTTTGACTGTCTGGCCTCTTCCAGAAAAATTTTACAGACTCTTGGTCTAGAGGATATACCTGGGTAACTAACAATTTCAAGATGAGAGACATTTGAGACTAAGAATCTAAGACCAGACATTCAGCCAAAACAGAAGCTGATAAATACACAGGAAGTTGGAAGGAGAGTGTTGCTACCTGAAAAATAAAACTAAAATACAGAAGATGATGATGAAAGTATTGCATGTGGTAACAAAAGCAGAAATCCAGTATGAACATTTTACTGCTTGAATGCATTTAATGGCCAGGGTCAAGTTAAGGCCTTAACTGAAGAAAACAAATGAGGTGTCTGTGGGTGCACGGGTCACCTCACACAGTAAGGCTCAATCAATCTCAGATGAACAAAAGTTGAAATGGAGTTTTAGAAAACTCGACTTGAAAATACTTCTAACTTTCATTTGCCTAATGAGGATAAGCATTTTTCATATGATTCACTACCACCTGTATATGTTTTTTGGTGAATCATTTGTTCAAAAATTTTGATAATTTTTTAATTAAATAGCTTGTTTCCTAATTATTGAATTAAAAATATATTTTATATATTTGTCACAGAGAGAGAGAGAGAGAGAGCACAAGTAGGGGGAGCAAGAAGCAGAGAGAGAAGAAGACAGGGAGAAGCAGGCTCCCTGCTGAGCAAGGAGCCCCATGTGGGATTCAGTCCCAGGACCCTAGGATCATGCCTTGAGCCAAAGGCAAATGATCAAACGACTGAGTACCCAGGAGTCCCTAATTACTGAATTTTTAAAAAAAATTTTGATACAATTTGTACACAGTGATGGTTAATTTTATGTGTCGTCTTGGCTGGGCTGTGGTGCTCAGTGGTCTGGTCAAATACCAGTCTAGATATTGCTGTGAAGGTAAACACAAAAATCCATGATGAACAAAGTATGAACTTTTATTTTTCTTATTTTTAAAATTTTTTTGACTTAAATTCAATTAGGCAACATATAACTTAAAATAAAGACAGGATCTATTATGACAAGGGAAGGGAGTTGTGTAATTGTGGGGTTGATCCTGCAAAGAAGTCATTTATTACAGTTGGGATAATCTGACATCAGTAACTGAACATTAAAATAGTGCTTTCTAACCATTTTAAGATGACCAAATATTTGCAATATTTAAAATGCACAAGAGCAAATGAATGAAGGGAGCTGTGTGAACTTGTGGAAGAGAGAGAAATATGAGAACAGTGTGAAACAATGTCTTAAAGAGCCAGAGCTTTGTAGTAAGTTGGCATCACATTCAGAAGGCTTAATTTCAAGACTATTTATCCCAACAATAGCTGATAATAATGCCCTAATAAGTCCTGTACTTTGTGCTAAGATGAAGTTAATCAGGGTTTTCTTAGGCTGTGTGATGTGCTGGAACCATCACACCATTGAGGCTCTGCCACTTACCAGCAAGAGGATGTTAGGAAGGTGATTAACCTCTCTGGGTCCTAATTTCATAATCTTTAAAATAAGAACAATACCTGCTTTGTTAACGTAATAGAGTTCTTACGAGGATCACATGAGATAATGGTTGCAAAAGTGCTTTATAAAATTGTGATCTGCAAAGTTGGCCATTGTTGTTTTGTGGTGGATTCTTTTTCTGAAGCCAGAGTATGGAGCCAAAACTAATATCCACTGTGTAGGCCATGTCTCATAGGGTTTTTCTGTGTGTAGTTGTGTTTGGGTGGGCAGAGACCTGATTTGACTCATGACCTCTCTGAATCTGTGTGTAATTGAGTCAAAGACACGGAAATTAACAAGTTGATGCAACCATGGGCAAATATTTTAACACTGAGAACTGGCAGACTGTAGATTTTAGGTGTTTTGTAAGGAAAGCTGTCTCAAAATGTGGATGACATTTTTTGGTATTGCTAAAGTTTGATGTGAGGTACAAGAGTTGGGTTTACATAATGGATGACTGAGAGACAGAAACATTCTTGGTTCAATTGGTTTCTTGATGAGATGAAACTGGGAAGTGGTGGGGTAGATGACCACAGTTAGACATTGCAAAGAAGATGGTCCGCAGTTTAGTCATGTCTCAGAAGTCTGGTCATTCACTTGTGTGAGCAAAGATGTATCAATGTATCCTCTATTATGGCTATTTAAAAAGTACAGATAATGTGTTTTGAAACAAATGTGCTATCTCTACTAATATATCAGGAAGCTATCTGTGTTAAAATGAATATCAAAGACACTATTCATACGCTTCAAGCCCTTGAAACTTAATAAAAAAACTTTACTTGATGAAAGTATAAGGAAGCAGGTCATTTGTTGAAGGAACCATATCGAAAGATTTTTAGCAATACTTCTTGGACCTCAAGTCTAAGCAATCTGGTTTGATCTGGAGTTAGTATTTGGCTGCTGGAAAGGCTTGTCAAGGTAGAGTGTTTTGGTTTCATTTGATCTGTCATCATACTAGGCTCCTGAATTTTCTCCGAACTTTAGAACTTTAGCTTTGGTGAGCTCCACCCTAATTTCAACACCAACAGAGCTTTTGTATTAAGTTCAGAGTGGGAGATTGTTTGGACAAATAATTCATACCCTTTGATGGGAAGGGAAGATTTGTTTCAGGAAAGAGATTATCTGTGCGTGTGCCAGATTGGGGGCCCTAGCCCTCAATTTGCCAGTGCATTAGCGTGTCCATTAAAGGAATTGCATTTTTATTGGATCATATCAAGCTGTTGATTGGAAAAATAAAAGTGGCATTTAAATTTTTCACTACCTGTGACAGAATAGTGATGGCACATCCAAAGAATGGGCTGGAAATGGTGAACAATTATTGATACCATTTTTCTTCCAGCCCATCCTATAGGAAGAACTATCCATTTCCTCGATTGCTCTAAGATTGGCCCCATGCATTATGGAGGGTGGGGTGAGCCTCCCTGTTAGGATAACAGGGTTTAAAATATCTCTCTTTTAATATTTCATTCTATTAACCTTGCAAGTTTCTCCAAATAAAGATACATTAACATAGTGGTGGGGTGTGAGCGGAGGGCAGCAATGAATCTAGAAGGGCGAAGGTGGTTTACTTTTACTGTGATATGCCTTAAGGAGGGCCCAAGCACTTTCTAGCAAATGAAAACATCAATTTGGTGTTTGTCAAGGGGTTCTGTAATAGGTGAGTACCCATAGAGATGGGGAGGAGTCAGAAATTAAACAGATATTATCTAGTTCTTAAACTACATAGAATAAAGCCTTTTTCACAGTTTTAAACCAGAAGAACCATCAATGAACTCCTCACAATCATTAAATTCCTAAGAATAAAGAGATGGCTGGGCTGTGTAAGAAGTTCACTTTTTCCATGGTGTGTGGTAGATTTCTAGCACTCCCATTTCTGCACCACCTTGGTTAGATTTATATTCAACATGCTTGTTCTAATTTCTGTTTTTCCATCTTCCTCAGTGCAGCAGTTGGTGCATGAAGTAGCTTAGAGGCAATTTTTGCAATAATTGTATTTAACACCTTTTTATAAATAGAAGCAATCTATTATAAATCTGGCTGCTTTCCAGTTTTTTTTTTTTTTTTTTTTAAAGTCAGTTCTTTTTCTGTTTTGTCTGTGTGAAGCTTATTTTGACTGGAGGTGGGGGATTGTGAATTGATAGTATCCTAACAGAAAACAAGGAGTTTATTTCAAGCATGTCTTAATCACAAGGATAAAACTGATAGCTCTTTGTCACATTGGTTTTTTTTTTTTATTTGTGGTAAATATAAATTGAACCTGAACTAGAAATTGTGTCTTCAATTCTGTCAACCTGGTCTGTCTATAAGAAGTGATTCTTACACAAAGTGAAATGTCCTTTGGACCTGTAAATGACATAAGCACCATTTAAAAGTTCTATAAAATCCAACAATCTGGCTAATTGTGCTCTCTCTTTTTTTTTTTTTAATTTTTTATTTTTGATAAGTTTCTTCTACTATTAGTGAAAAATTGGGGGTCTTTTAATGAGCATCAAGTCACCAATGACAGAGTCTGTTATAGAGGAGGGAAGGGGGGGACCTCTTCATCTAGGTAGGATGTAGAAGGTCTTGGCCTATGCTCTTGCTAAAACAATAGGAAGAAACAGATAATTTATAAATTTACAAAAAGCCTACTCTTATAGCCACCAGAGATCTAGGAAAGCAATGAAAATTAGATAAACTAAGCTCTCAAGCAGGTGAGCTGCCAGTCATCAGTTACCCTCACCCCTATGTGGTCACTCACCAATTCTGGATGTGGGCTGAGGAAGGCGGAGAGGGCTTGCATCAAATAGTTGGCATCAAAATTTTCCAATTCTGAACATTCTACATTGGGTGGGAGGTTAGGGATCTACGTTGAAACCTCCACAGGGTGACACTGTAACTCTTAGACTCTTTCAGGGCCAAGGAGACAGTGGCCCCATCACTCTAAATAAAAACTTCAGAAATCCATATCCTAGAAATAAAAGAAAATTGTGTTATTTACTAAAACTAAAACATAGTCCATTTCTAGATTAACCCATTATTGGCTTGAAATGATTAATCTTTCACACTATCTGCATAAGAGAGAAAAGAAATTCTCTTTGGTGGATAATAAAACCACCTAGAGTCTCTGAAGTTTTGTGTATCTTATATGCAATAGAAATTATAAGACATACAAAGAGCCAAGATTATATGACTAACAACCAAGGGAAAAAAAACAATAATAGAGGAGGACCCACAGATGATTGAATATTAACAGGTAAGATTTTAAAAATATGATTAGTACATTGAAAAATAAGGAAAAAAATGAATAAAAAGTACAAAGATGGAGAAGTTTACAAAAAAGTTGAAATCTATAAAGAATTAGATGGTTATTCTAAAATGGAAAAATGTTATATCTGAAATTAAGATTCTATGAGAATTAGTGGTTACTGTACCTAGCAGAACAGAGGACTAGTGAATTGGAAGAAAAGTTAGTAGCATTCGAGTTCAGATTTTAGAAAAGACAGAAATGTAAGACACATTCAACATATGCTAAAAAGGTCCAACATACAAATAACTGTATTCCTTGAATAAATGGAGAAGGAAGGGGGGGCAGAAGAAATTTTCAAAGTGGTAACGGTTAAGAATTTCACCAAATGGGATCCGTAGATTTGATAAAATCATGGAATCCTGAGCAGTGGAAAAACAGAGAAAAGCATACACACATCATAGTAAAACTGTTGAAGAACAAAGTAGAAAATAAAATTTTCAGATCTACCAGAAAAAAGACATATTACCTCTGAAAAAAGCCATGGTAAGACCAACAGTTGGATTCTTATGAGAAGTAATGGAATCTGGAGAGCAATAAAACATTCTGAAAGTGGTGAAAGAAAATCACTGCCAATTTGGAATGAAGAATATCTAGAGTATTTTTTCAAGAGTGAAAGTAAAAATAAATATAAAATAAAATAAAATAAAATAAAAAATAAAAATAAAAATAGAGGGAGTTCATTGCTCTTATGTTTGTACTAAAGGAAAACTATTTTATTCTAGGCTGGAGGAAAATGATTCCGTATGGTAATATGGAAATTCTGGAGAAAATGAATAATACTATGAGGGATAAACATGTGACTAAATAGAAATAGTTTTTTTTCTTTTAAAAAACCAGCTTTATTGAGATATAATTGACACATTGTACATTTGACGTGTACAATTCAATGGCTTTTAGAATAGTCACAGGTATGTATAACCATCACTACATCTTTTTTTTTAATAATTTTTTATTTTTTATAAACATATATTTTGTCCCCAGGGATACAGGTCTGTGAATCACCAGGTTTACACACTTCACAGCATATTGTGCAAAGCAATAACTGCAATTCTTTTTTTTTTCTCTTTCTTTCTTTCTTTCTTTTTTAAAGATTTTATTTATTTATTTTACAGAGAGAGATCACAAGTAGGCAGAGAGGCAGGCAGAGAGAGAGGAAGGGAAGCAGGCTCCCTGCTGAGCAGAGAGCCCGATGCGGGACTCGATCCCAGGACCCTGAGATCATGACCTGAGCCGAAGGCAGTGGTTTAACATACTGAGCCACCCTGGCGCCCCAATAACTGCAATTCTTATGACACTTAAAGTAGATGCAGAAAAAATGTATAATAATGCTAAGGCAAAGATGGGAGGGAGGTAGATGGAATTAAACAGTTGTAATGTTCTAGCAGGATTCAGATAATAAAAATTATAGTATGTATTAGATTGTGACAAGTCAAGAAATCATGTTGTAATTCTTAGGTTAATCACTGAAAGAATAGTAAAATAACACATAGCATGTTGATAGAAGGAAAATAAATAGGATAATAAAAGTATTTAATTACTAAAAAATAAGGGCCTCTGACTCCTTGGCCCTGAAAGGTTCTAAGAGTTATAGTCTTACCCTGTGGAGGTTTTAACTTAGCTCCCTAAACTCCCACCCCAAATAAAAGTATTTAATTACTAAAAAATAATGGGTCCTCTCAGCCCTGGCTGGTGGACAGTATAATTCCATTTGACATAGGAGAAAACAGATTGTAGGTGCGAGAGAATTTCTAGTTCTTGTCAAGGGGACATTCTTCTTTCTCATTTTTAAACTTGGTGTACATTATCTTTTTATTTTGGTTTCTGTGTTTCTTCTAGGGATAGAAGAATGTAGAACTAACATTTGAAGGATACTTTTTTACCTGTGTTCTAGGTGCTGCTACCTGGTTGCTCCAGGTAATGCTCCATATTTTTGTTCTGTAACCCTATTGCCATTTGTAAATGCTACAACTGAACTGTTGAGATTCTTAACTGGGTAGAGGAACATATTCTACTTCGCATAAATATAAATGGAACTTATATTGGATTATTAGGTAGCTCACTGACTCTGGTAAGAGTGGAAATTCTTTGTGAAGACCACCCTATCACCTTCACAGGATACAGATAGTGCAGTTTTGCCACTGAGGCGTGAGGCTTTTTTTGGCCGAGTTCCCCAAAGCTGGAGGTTTCCATTGTCTGCAGCACAATGACAAAAGCTGTAGGACAGTTAGGAGGGGGGAAATTTCATTCTTCCCTCTGTTACTCTCTGCATTATGAACATCTCTAGAGAGTACATCTGATTCACAAGGCCTAGATCACATAGCTGTACCTGAGCTTCAGTGAAAGCTTGGGAAATGAATTTCTGGCATATTTCTAGGAAAGATAGGACCGACAAAGGAGAGATTTCTTTAAACATATGCAGAATGTTCAAGCAATGTCTGTGTGTGTGCATGCACATGCGTGTGTGTGCAAAGCCGACAGATATCCACTACAAGAAGTAGAGCTCAAGGATGCTGAGTGCCATCTAGAATTTCAGAACATTTAGTGATGGCCCAGGGTTGGAGTCAGGACTGTTGGTTTCAGGATGTGAACAACTCTGAACCACCATTTATTTGATTCCTTCTGGTCTTTGTGAGGCACACTGTAGCTTGGCTACTGGGAGGATGCCAGCATTTGCTGAATGGCATTTCAGGACCAACGGGCTAGCGCTTGAGATAGATAGTGGGCCAGGAAAGCATTTAATTCTGTGGTGGTAATGTCTTCAGCTTACACTCCTGCTAGCCCTGGACATTCCAGGAGTTATAGGTTTAGAAACTTCTGCATCAATTTACTGACAACTTCTCACATCTCAGGAACCTTGTGTTTCTACCCAACTGACAAAGACAAAATTTTAGTCATCTAAGAAAAGCAAGTAAACCAAGGGATAATGGGATTTTTTATGGTCCAATAAGAAAACACCACCTCAGACCAGATTTAAAAAAAAAACAAAATATATATTGTGGATAGTCAGTTATGGGGTCTGATTGCGTGTATGACTATTTTAACCCACAGCATGTAATTAAAAACACTAATTTGATAAATGAAGCTTTTAGGTCATACAGATAATATGGAGGCATTTTGAGGGGAGAGATTTTCACATTAATGTATTTATTCTGCCTGCCTCTTTAGTGATAAGGACGTGTGTTTGTGAAGTGCTTGGCAAATTGTAGGTAATTTCCCATGGCTTCTCTTATTTTCTCCTCTCAGCTCTGGTAGGTGGGCAGTATAATTCTATATGACATAGGAGAAAACAGATTGTAGATGTGAGAGAATTTCTAGTATATTTTGTTAAGGGGACACTCTTCTTTCTCATTTTTAAACTTGGTGCATATTATCTTTTTATTTTGGTTTCTGTGTTTTTCCTAGGGATAGATGGAGGTTTTAGGGAGTTATTTGTCAGCCTCTCAACAAATATATTTATTATTACAAGGATCAGATTTGCACGTTCTATGTCCTATCTGTATATTAGTGTTTATTTAATCCTATCTGATTGCATAATGGTCATAATATGCTCCTTTTAATTGGCATCAGTACCAAACCAACAGCAGATATCAATCAAGGAAGCTTTCTGAGATTGAATCGTAAAAGATAGCAGTGGAGGTATAACTAGTATAATCTGATAATTCTGGTTTATTACATGGCTCCAGTGGCTCTGATCTTAATGGACTAGGCTATGTTCTCACTGTCAAAGAACTGCTCCAAAAGGCCATGTGAGAGATGTTTTTTTTTTTAAATTTTTTATTTTTTATAAACATATATTTTTATCCCCAGGGGTACAGGTCTGTGAATCACCAGGTTTACACACTTCACAGCACTCACCAAAGCACACACCCTCCCCAATGTCCATAATCCCACCCCCTTCTCCCAAACCCCCTCCCCCCAGCAACCCTCAGTTTGTTTTGTGAGATTAAGAGTCACTTATGGTTTGTCTCCCTCCCAATTCCATCTTGTTTCATTGATTCTTCTTCTTCTAGAGCCCCCAAATTATAGCTTGTTTTTAGGCAGTAATGCTGTGCTTCCAGAGTCCCTTATCTCCAGGAAAATAACAACCCAATGAAATAAAGCATCTGATTCTAGTGGGAAAAATTACATGGTTTAAAGGAACCAAACCACAAAGGTTTCAGTTATCAAACTGGTCAGAAGACATTTTGGTATTTTATATCACTGGAACCACATTGCTGGGGCAAGCTCACCTATACTTTTTGTTGCATGAAAGTCCAAATGTCAAAACCCTATTTTCTCTCTTGAGCAAGAGAAGTATTTTATACCTACTCATACCAAGCCTAGAGGCTTTAAGGGTACTTGCATTTAGGTGAACTCATTAGTCCTCCTCACATGTGTGTGCACTAGACTATTCAAGGACAATGCCAATGCCATCACCTATTAGCAATGAAGCTCTGAAGTACTTTAAGACGAGGAACGGAATTTGATTGAGCACCGAGCATGGCAGTCTAGTTATCTGAAGTCAGAGGCCAGCCACCAGTGCTTGTGACTGATTTTGGAGAGTTGAAAGTGAAAATGGTTCTCTACATTTAGGATGAGTCTAGAGGCCCATCTCCTTTTAAAAGGGGTAGTTTTTCTATCATAAGAGCAAGGGGTTGGCACACGGTGGCCAATGGGCCCAACCCAGCCTTCTGCCTGCTCTTGAGAATAATTTTGCAAATGGTGTGGGTCACAGCCACAATCCCTCATATTTGTATTGCTAATGACTACTTTATGCTGTGACAGTGGAGCTCAATAAGTGTGCCTGAGACTGTAGGGGCTACAACGTCTAAAATACTGACTCGCTAGCCCTTTATAGGAATTTGCTGGCCTCTGTCTTAGTGTGTCAGGTTGAAAGTACGTACATGCAGAGACAGCCATGTGAGGCTGCCTCCTGTTGCTGTGACTCTTGACATTCTTCTCCCGTGTTTCTTGCCTCCTTTAGGGTAGCCCTTTAAACTTTTTAAAAATGTCTTTGAATGCCCAGGTCCTTTTGCTTTCTTAGGATTCAATAGGAGTGACAAATCTCTCCATATAAAATGGTCAGGGGCTTACAATGCTGAAGAAACTCATATAGAAGCATTATCAGAAGTTCAGTGTAATGTTCTTGCAATTTTTCAGTAGGCCTAGAATTTCTTCAAACCTAAGATTTTAACCAAAAAATTTAGAAGTAACTAGAAATTTATTTACACACACATTAACAGAGGTATATGTGTAAAAGCAGTCATCTTAGCACTCTGCAATGAGAGAAGATTAATAGTCATAAATACCTGCCAGTGTGGGACTAGTTAAATTGTGCCATATCCATTCATATAATGGTGATATGGTTTCTTTGGTATCGAAAGAAGGGAATGATAAAATGGAATATATAGGTAGAGCTTTAATTTTTTTGAATAAAAGGGCAATCTCTAGGAAGATACACAGGATACCAGTCACATTTGTTGCCACCAGGAAGGGGAACTGTGAGGGTATGGAGCTAGGAGGGGGGAATTTTTCTGTAGAAACATTGTTCCTTTTGAGTTTCTAAACATGTAAGGAAACGATCTTTTCAGAGAATAAAAACCAAGATAGGGAACATTTTTTAACAGGAAACAAGTATAGGTGTGTTGCTCAGATTGATTTTCCTGAGTGATGTAACACCCTTGCTGGTAAAGACCAGCCTGGACCCATGTCTAAGCCAGAGCCCAGAAGCGACTCAAAAGGGGGTTCAAGGAAGAATGAAGACTTTGCTGGTGACAGAGATGAGGTAACGTTCATTTTCTTTTTAAAATTCATTGATTCTGCCGGCAAAAAAAATTGAACAAACTTCACTGAGAAGCAAACATCAGCTAATTAATGTGTTTGACCATTTCCACTTTCCTCCTCTGACAGCTGCTTAACCTGACTGATGAGTGGGTTAATGCAATTATAACCACTGAAATTTCCTATGGAGTTAAGGGATATGGAAGTATAGTGCTTACATTTTAATTATTAAAGCTTAGGTTGATTCATGGGCTATGCCCACTGTGGGTTTCTACTGCCCAGTCAGATCCCAGGGACTATTTTCTATGCCAGATGCAGCCACCCAGGGACGTTTTCATTGGTACAAGATCTTGCAAGAGTCTTCCTTCTTCTGCTTCCATTGTGGCAACAGTTACCCAGAGTCAGGTGTTATTTCTGATGCTCTTCTTTGTTCTTCTTTAATGTCTTAAACTTTTTCCAATGCAAATATCCTACCTGAAGTAATTGTCACTTACGCAACCTAAAAATTGTTAATTTAATCATTTTTTTTTAAAAAAAAGCCTTTTTATTGGGGCAACTGGGTGGCTCATTGGGTTAAAGCCTCTGCCTTCTCAGGGTCCTGGGATGGAGCCCTGAATCCGGACTCTCTGCTCAGTGGGGGGCCTGCTTCCCCCTTTTGCTCTGCCTGCCTCTCTGCATACTTGTGATCTTTGTCAAGTAAATGAATAAAATCTTATGGTTTGTCTCCCTCCCAATCCCATTTTCTTTCATTTATTCTTCTCGTACCACTTCTCGTACCATGTTGCATCACCACTTCCATAAGTGACTCTTAATCTCACAAAACAAACTGAGGGTTGCTGGGGGGAGGGGGTTTGGGAGAAGGGGGTGGGATTATGGACATTGGGGAGGGTGTGTGCTTTGGTGAGTGCTGTGAAGTGTGTAAACCTGGTGATTCACAGACCTGTACCCCTGGGGATAAAAATATATGTTTATAAAAAATAAAAAATTATATAAAAAAATGAATAAAATCTTAAAAAGCAAAACAAAACAAAACAAAAAACCACTTTTTATTGAGGTAGAGTCTAGGCACAGAATAGTACCCAAACTACACATCTATAGTGAATATTACAAGCTCGGTGAATTTTCATAAACCGACCACCAGTGTAACCAATGCTAGATCAGAAAACAGAAACTTTATTGAATCTAGAAACCCTCTTCAAGCCCTTATCCGGGTTCTACCCACTGGTGTTCCAAGCATAACGAGTTGTTTTTGTTTTTGCTTTTTTTGTTTTGTTTTGTTTTGACTTATAACAAGATTTTGTTTAACTTGTTTTATATTTTATATAAATGGACTTATACAGGATATACTGCTTTGTGCTGGCTTCTTTTGTTTTACATTATATAAGTGATGTTCATCTGTATTGTATGAAATTTTAGATTGCTTGTTCTCTTTGCTGTATGGATTTCTATTAAGTGACTACATCACGGTTTATTTATCTGTTCTACTGATGATGGGTGTTTAGCTAATTTCTGTTTTTTTATTGTTTTAAGTAGTACCATTGTGAATATTCTTGCACACGTATTGGTGAATATTGGACCCATATTTAAGTGCAGTTTCTGGGATACAGAGCATGCATATGTTTAGCTACAGCATGGTGGGTCTCAAGATTTTGCACGACTCAGAATCACCTGGATGGTCTTGTTAAACTACAGGTCTCTGGGACACACCTGGAAAGTTTCTGACCCAGGAGGTCTAGGGTGGGTCCCAAGAATATACACTTCTGATAAGTTCCAGGTGAGGCTGATGCTGCTGGTCTGTGCTGGTCTGTGCTGGTCCAGCAGCTGATGCTGCTGTGCAGTTCTGGAAAGTTTTGCTCCAGTTTACTCTTCCACCAGAAGCACGTGAGAATGCCAGTTGCTCTGTTTGGTATTAGCCTCCTTTTAAATTTCAGCCCTACAGATGGAAACGTAAGGTATTTTCTTGTAGTTTTAATTTTTTCCCTAATAATTTTCCCTAATGAAGTTGAGCTTTCCATGTTTATTGGCTATTCATATATCTTCTTATGTGAAGCACGTGTTAAAGTCTTTTGCTCATTTTTCATAAAGTTTGGCTTTCTTTCTTATCGTAGGAATTCTTTATATATTCTGGGCATCATTTCTTTGTTGGATTTTCATTGCAAGCATCTTTTCCCACTCTGTGGGTTGTATTTTCACTCTCTTAATAAATGATGAACAGAAATTCGTAGTTTTAATATAAACTAATTCATCATTTTTCTTTTAATGGTAGTGCTTTTTGTGTTATTTAAGGAATCTTTGCCTGCTCCAAGGTCATGAGGACGTTCTCATATTTTTTTTTTAGGAGATTTATTTTCCCCCCTCTTATATTTAGATTTGAAAATCATCTGGAATTGATTTTTGTGTTTTGTTGAGTTTCAGTAAGATTTTCATATACTAAAGTCATCTTCCTTAAGGCTCTGTTTAAAATTCACTTCTTTGTATCCATTTTTAGTACTTTTTAGAAAGATCAATGCCATATACCAACTTTTAGAAAACTCAGGAGATTTTTTTTTAACCTACAATTGTATTGAAAGCAATACCTCAAATAATAAATGCTTTATATTTACTCAGGATAGGCTTACTTTCAATGGAGCCAAATTTAAGGCAGTTATTGAAACTTTTAAGTAACATAAAGCACTTTTTTCATCTTGTGCCAAATATATGATGCCCACAATAATTTATATTTAATTTTTAATACAGTTATCTATCATGAGTAATTATGTGGCTGCTCCCAGTATTCCATTCTCTGTTATGTGGTTTTTCTGAAGACTGTGGTTTCTTTGTATAGCTACTGGGAATTATTACCTTGCTGATGAATTCTCTTCTGAAGAGATATCAACTACGAGTTTCAGTGTTGCATATTTTCACTTTAACTTACAAAACAGGCATAGTGTCTGGGTGCTTCCTTTATTTCTCAGAGGTTTAGGAACAAAGTACTCTTTGTGTTTAAAGAAATATTTTAGCAAGACTGTGGTGCTTTGTGATAAATACCTTTAAAATTGGCTGAAAGAATTGATTAAAATTACTCTACATGTTTTGCCATGTCATTTTGGAGCAGCCGGCTTTCTTTGGCCAACAACATACTTGAATAGTTAAGAAAGCCTCTTGGTATTTGGTGCTCAGACCAGCCACGCCATTTTGCACAGAAGGAATGAAATTTGGCTTAGACTGGGGACAATTAAGAATGTTTAAAAGGATTGAAACAAATGTCCTATGCCAACTGTGTTATTCAGACTCCTTTTTAAGAAACAGCTCACTCTAGAATGCAAGCTTCATGAAGGCAGACACTTTGCTGGTTTTGCTCACAGATTTACCTCCATCATCAAAAGTGAAGCAGTGCTTGGCACATTGTAGGTGCTCAATTAATATTTCTGAATTTTAAAAGGAATGAATCAGCCCTATGGCTCTAAAAGGTGGGATGCAGGCCTGTGTGGCATTGGGGAAGTTCATCAATGGCTTTCATCTTTGTTGTCCCTTGTCTTGGGTCCATTATAAGGGCCTTCTGTAGGGATACTGAGGAACAGTCATATTGGATGTTTTCTACCCCAGCAGTTTTGAGCTCATAGATGTAGAGATTCTGGATATAGATGCTCCCCACTCCCTGCTGCCCCTGAGGACGAGGGAGTGTTGAAGATGACCCCAAAGCCACAGACTTTCAGAAGCAGGAAGGTTATGGTGTTCTTGCTGGTCATAGGGTGATTTAGGAAAGATGAATATAAGATAAAATGATGAGTGCTTTCATAGACATGTTTAGGGGTGCTTCAATGCTATGAAGTTTAATGAAAAGCACTCAGTTGATTTTGCTGAATAACTATTCAATCAGAAAACAAATTATAAACAGGTTTGTAAGTTACAAATGACTAGGATTTAACTTAATTTTTTAAAAATGAGGGGTTTGAAGTGGCGGGGGGGGGTGGGAGGTCGGGGTACCAGCTGGTGGGTATTTATTATAGAGGGCACAGATTGCATGGAGCACTGGGTGTGGTGAAAAAATAATGATACTGTTATGCTGAAAATAAATAAATGAAAAAAAATGCAGATGAATACAGGACTTGCTTATGATTGTTTAAGGTCTTTGTAAAATATCCAGAAGAAAATCTCTATTTGATGGAACTGGAATTGGAACAAGAGACATCAAACTTAAATTTGAGGACCATTCAGAGTTAACTGAAAGCAAACGAGTAGGTGAGTTGTCTGAGACTCATTTTCTTGTCAGGAGGTCTTGGGAGTAGAAGGACAAGGAATATGAGATAGCCTGCCATCCTGCTTCCAATTTTCAGTACCTAAGTATATTTGCCAATTTTTATTGATTTTAGATTAATCCAAAACTTTGACGTTCAGTGATTTAATTGACAGTAATGGCCTGAGGCACTCTGCTGTCTTTTCCTCTTTCAGTTTTTACCTATCTGCTCATATTTGACCTTGTATATCTTATATCCTCTTCACGTACATGGCTCTACCTCTGTGTTTTTGGTTTTCATCTCTTCTCAAGTTCTTAGAAGGAAACAATGCATTTTCTTTCCAACCATCTGTGATGCCTAGGACAAAGGAGTCTTTGCTGAGCTTCTTAAATTTGTGTGTATCCCTTTAACTATGCCACAATGCAAAAAGAAGTTACATGGAACATAGAAGCTTCTAGAAGAGCATTTGACTGTATCTCCTCTCTTCAAGGTAATGAGCAATCCTACATTTATTGCAATGAATATGTTTATGGATATATGTTACTTAATTGTATTTTGTGGCCATCAACAGGCTGTTGACTTTGGGAAAATTAGAGCTAGTTTGTGATGGAGGAATGTATGCATACTTTTCTAAAATACTGTGTAGGCTATTTAAGAAAGCTCTAGAGAAATTTGCATCCAATAATTTGCATACTTTAGTATTTATATCTGAACACTACAAAAACTGAGTTAACTTTCCTTTGATATTATACACTACAAAAAGATAATGCCTCTTTTAATGCATCTTATACAGTGTATGAGCAAGAAAATTTTCTCAATTTGATATGCAATGGTATTTAACTTTTAAAGCATGTTATAGGGTTATTCTAAAGTTTCATGTAGATAATAATGATACTACTACTGAGGTAGTCATCTGAAGTAGACTTTATTGTCAGGTGCTTTGCTGTTTTATACATATTATTTTATTTAGTCCATAGATAGCCTTGTGAAATAAGTATTAAGGTGCTTTAAAATGAGGCTCAAAGAAATTAAGTGACTCACAGAACTACACTAGGCAAGTGGCAGAACCACATGGTTGAATGTCTGACCTCAAAGACCTGTTCTCCATTACTAAGATGAACCTTTGGGTATGCAAGAAAAAGCTACTAGATAGAAGAAGTATTGCATTGTAAAACTCTGGAAAAAATCATGGAGTCATACCCTTAAAAAGATCTTTGTTAGACTTTGAGTATAGGAAAGTGGCAGAAAAACTGAATTACTAATTGGAAAGAACCATTTAACATACACAAAAATTTTTATTAAGTATCTATTATATGCCAGGTAATGAACTAGATACTCAACGTTGATTAGATCACCTGCCTGCTCCCCAGATCTAACAGCCTAGAGGAAGTATTTATCTATGCTTTACTACCTTCTTCCCTAAGAACTCAAAAGAGAAATAGGGAAATTCATTAAAACACTGTCTGCTAAACTTTCCAACCTTATAATTAATTGGTTTCATGAGAAGAATGGAAAATTTTTTTCCAACAGAGGAAATATGTAGGGTATGAGCAGATAGACATCTTTGAAGAAATGTTTCCTTTCTTCTGTTAATATTGGAATATCATACAATTATTTTCCTAAGATGTTGAAATCGGCATAAAATATTTTTAGATGACATCCAGTGTAAATTCTTTTTTCTCCCCACCCCGTTTGGCTGGAAATGCCTGAAAACTGGATATGTTTCCTAAGAAAACCGAGAATGAGCAAAGAGAAAGAGGAGAGCGAGAACAAATTCTAATCAGGACTTTTCTGATACAGTTAAACTGCTCAACACCCGTGAGAGTGCCCTGTCCTGCACTGTCCTGGGAAATTAGAGCTAACAGCTGGAAATTGTTATATATATAGATTTTTCTATTTTTTTTTTCAAGTAAACTGTAGTAAGTCACACCAAAAAGAGCTGACCAAAAATAATGAATACTGTTATGCCGAAAATAAATAAAAAATAAATTAAAAAAGGATATTCAAATATTAAGTAATAATAAAATATTTAATTTTTTAATCTAAGGAAAAAAAAAACCTTGTTGTTGTATCCCATTATATCTGCCTGATTTTTACAACTCCAGGTCATGTGACCTGGAGCTCTGTGGACATATTAGAATTGGCCCCATTCCCCAGGCACATGAGGATGTCTCTATGCTTGTCTTGCATTTCATGACGGAAAGTCCTCTTGGCTTTTACTGCTGCTCTTTTTGTCACCACACATCAGCGGGCATAGCAACAAGCAATAACGTATTGCTGCTATTTGGTTTCCCCTGCTCCTATTCCAGTCCTGGTGAACGCTGAGAAGTGGTCCTTAAGCAAGTGAATGGACAAGAATAACCAACAAATAAGAGTATCAATTTCAGAATAATTAAATGTAAGGATTTATCTAAATAACAATAGCCTCTCTGTCAGTGTTTCTTATATACCCATACTTAAAAAAAACAAGTGTTGGAATCCTAGTGAAGTCTCCAGAGACAGGGTGGATTTGCCCACAACCAAATGCCTATTTGGAGTTGTCCTTGAATGTCCTCAGGGGCCATTTCCAATGGTGTCAATGCCAGTGATGGAGGCATATGGCATTACTCTCTGAAAATCAGTATCTGAGAGGCTACAATAGTACACTTAAATTTTTCCATTAGTATTTTTATAAAGTCGTTTCTAAAATATATTAACTTTATTTTTAAAAGACATTTTGTATCTTTTTTTCCCATCATTTTGGCCTGTTCTTCTGGGAGCATTTCCATTTCTTTATCTCTTGTCATAATTTGCATGACATGCTAACCAAGAAGGAAAAAATGATGAATAGAAAGAGTAAGCATTTAGCAAATTATCAAACGAATGGATCATTACTCTCTAAGAACCAAGCCTCCTGTAATTTTCTGACCGCATGTGATTTTCTTATAGAAACCACTTGACTCTCGGGAGCAAATGAAGCAACTGGGAACTTGAGGATGATGAGTTTTGCCATGTGTTTAAATCTGTGCTTTGGAATAAAACCACATTATCTTTTACTTTGCTTTGTGAATCTGAATCTATATTGAAATGCCTTTGAGGAATGTAATGCTAACTAGATTATATTCAGGTTCAGTTCTGGAAAAGTTAGGTTACATATGGACTCCTAAAAACATGAATGTAGCTTCTAAAGTTTCTCTCATTCTCAGAAATGAGAGCTAAAGTTATTTTTAGAGATTACAGTTGAGTGGAGACAGTGATCTATTGGTCTGATGCCTCTTTTTATGACATTAGCCCTGAAATGTTGCATATTTCCATGCTTAGAAATACCCTCTAACTTTGTAATGTACTCTGAGGGTTGTATTGTACCTATTCTTTGCTCCATAAATCTCATAATGGCTGTTGTCCAAAAGCAATAAGATCTGACCTGATGTCTGATCTGTGGAATGAATGTCACATGGTTCATCTTAGGCTGGAGGGGGTTGTTCTTCATAGGTCAGCATTCTGGGCATGAGGCCATGGTAGTTTTTATTCTGTAGGAAAGGTTGTCTGAGTGGAGCAGTAGCACCACGGTTTAGACTTTCCCTTCATGTTTTAGACTTTCTCCAACAGCCAGAGTACAAATCAAAATGCAGTTTTCACATGAAAGTTGAGGTGATTATAGTCATATGGAAATTCAGTTTACCAAGCACAGGGCCATGACACCACCCAGTTCCAGAAGGTACTGGTCATAGAGAAGTAGTGCCATGGCAGGACTGATCAAACAGTGCCATCTTTAAGCAGAAACGAGGGAACTGTGCTGTTTAAAATTCATCTCTAATCCGATGAGATCGGGCGCGTTCAGGGTGGTATGGCCGTAGACAAATTCATCTCTAATCCAATGATTTTTAATATAAAGAGAATTTGGGAGATTATATATATATATATATATCTTTATATATATATATAAAATAGCTTGGCATAATGCTATATGCTATATGCTATTTCCAATGATATTGGAAACACTGACAACACATTATTTTCCAATTGAAGTCAAAGTAACTGGCCAAGGTTGGAGGGCTGTGAGTGAAAGTAAATTCAACAATCTTGATTAACAAGAACATTAGACTAAAGTAGATGTATCGGGGTAAAGGTTAGAGAATGGAAGATGTTCAAAAGAATTGACAAGAACCTGGGGCACCTGGGTGGCTCAGTGGGTTAAGCCTCTGCCTTCAGCTCAGGTCATGATCCCGGGTCCTGGGATTGAGCCCCACGTTAGGGCTCTCTTCTCGGCAGGGAGCCTGCTTTCTCCCCTCTCTCTCTCTCTGCCTGCCTCTCTGCCTACTTGTGACCTCTATCCCTCTGTCAAATAAATAAATAAAATCTTTAAAAAAAATTGACAAGACCGATTTTATATTTTTTCATTCCCTTCCACCTCCCCTCTCTCCTTCCTCTTTCTCCCAGGTGACAGAGACTGCAAATCAACCTCGTTATCTATTTACTCTTTGCTCAGTTGTTACAGATCCCCAGTCTTTGGGTGGATATATGGACTTCTCCTACCCCTATTGTGTTTCTCAGTTTTCTTTGTAGTTGGGTGAAGATACATGGAATAGTTCTGGAAAATGAACTGGTGTGGTAAGTATACCTTCAGGCTTGTGACTTTTAGGGAAAGTGCTCTTTCCCTTTTCTTCTCATCTCATTGGAACGAGGATGAGATAATGAACCACCTTAGACCACATAGTTGAGGGGATGGCAGCGCAGCAAGGTGGGAGAATCCCAGGTCCCTGCCACCTTGAGGCCTCTACATTAGTTCTGGATTATGGCCATTCAGATCATTATATGAAATAGAAATAAACTCTTTTTGTTTAAAGCACTACTGTAATGGCTCTTCTTTTCACAGAAGCTGTTCCTTTTTCCTAACTAATGTATTTTCCTCTTTCCCCCTTTGACCTTCTTCATTCCTTTGTCTTTCCACTCCTCCATCCTTTTTTCCACCTTCTGTAGGACCAATGTCTCTCAAATTTTAGTTTGAATAAATATTGGTGTGGTGGACCTTATTGAAAAGCAGGCATTCATTGCTGCTATAAACATTGGGGTACAGATAGCCCTTCTTTTCACTACATCTGTGTCTCTGGGGTAAATACCCAGTAGTGCAATTGCAGGGTCATAAGGAAGCTCTATTTTTAATTTCTTGAGGAATCTTCACACTGTTCTCCAAAGTGGCTGCACCAACTTGCATTCCCACCAACAGTGTAAGAGGGTTCCCTTTTCTACACATTCTCTCCAACACACGTGGTTTCCTGTGTTGCTAATTTTGGCCATTCTAACTGGTGTAAGGTGATATCTCAATGTGGTTTTAATTTGAATCTCCCTGATGGCTAGTGAAGATGACCATTTTTTCATGTGTCTGATAGCCATTTGTATGTCTTCATTGGAGAAGTATCTGTTCATATCTTCTGTCCATTTTTTATATGATTATCAGTTTTGTGTGTGAGTTTGAGAAGTTCTGCCAAATTGTGGAAAGAACCAAGATACCCATAAATAGATGAATGGATAAGGAAGATGTGGTCCATATACACAATGGAGTACTATGCCTCCATTAGAAAGGATGAATACCCAACTTTTGTAGCAATATGGATGGGATTGGAAAAGATTATGCGGAGTGAAATAAGTCAAACAGAGAGAGCCAATTATCATATGGTTTCACTTATTTGTGGAGCATAACAAATAACATGGAGGACATGAGGAGGTGGAGAGGAGAAGGGAGTTGAGGGAAACTGGAAGGGGAGGTGAACCATGAGAGACTATGGACACTGAAAAACAACCTGAGGGTTTTGAAGGGGTGGGGGATGGGAGGTTTGGGGAACCAGCTGGTGGATATTGGGGAGGACATGTATTGCATGGAGTACTGGGTGTGGTGCAAAAACAATGAATACTGTTACACTGAAAAGAAATAAAAAAAAGGGGTGCCTGGGTGGCTCAGTGGGTTAAAGTCACTGCCTTCAGCTCAGGTCATGATCCCAGAGTCCTGGAATCGAGCCCCACATCGGGCTCCCTGCTCAGCGGGGAGCCTGCTTCCTCCTCTTTGTTTGCCTGCCTCTCTGCCTACTTGTGATCTCTGCCTGTCAAATAAATAAATAAAATCTTAAAAAAAAAAAGAAATAATAAAAAAAAAGAAAAGCAGGCATTCAGGCTCTGTTTCTAGAGGTCCTGGTTTAGGACATCTTGGGTGAGGTGTAAGAATATGAATTTTTAGGAAGATGGTCAGGTGATATAGATGGATGGGGTCTATGGGCTACACTTGAAGAAGCATTAATATAGTATCTATGCCTATCATGAAGCAGAGGCTCAAAAAAAAAAAGACTTGAGAGAATGGATTACAGTAATGAGTGAGATCTGCTGATGCTAAACAAAGATGGGACTTATATGATACTTAACAGCTCCATTGATTCAACTGCCTCGAAAGTATCAGATAATATAATGGCTTCAACAACTATGGTGAGAACCCAGAAATGGACCTGCAACTATGTAGTGAACTATTCTTCAAGAAAGCAGATAAGAATATCCAATAGAAAAAACACAGTCTTTTCAGTGAATGGTGCTGAGGAAACTGGACAGCAAAATGCAGAAGAATGAGACTGGGTCACTTTATTGTAACATACATAAAAATAAATTAAAAATGGATGAAGCACTTTAATGCAAGACAGAAAACTATCAAAGCCATGGAGAAGAACACAGGCAGAATCCTCTTTGACCTTGGCCATAGCAACTTCTTACTAGACAAATCTCTAGAGGAAAGGGAAACATAAGCAAAGTGAACTATTGGGACTTCATCAAGATAAAAGCTTCTGCACAGCAAAGGAAACAATAAAACTAAAAGGCAGCCTACTGAATGGGAGAAGATATTCACAAATGACATATTTGATTAAGGGTTAGTATTCAAAATCTACAAAAAACTTATCAAACTCAACACGCCCAAACCAAATAATCCAGTTAAGGAAACAAGCAAACTACTGGGTATTTACCCTAAAGATACAAATGTAGTGATCCAAAAGGGCATCCATCAAAAGATGGAGGAGAAGTAGCAGGCTGAGACTACATCAGCTAGCAGGAGATCAATTAGATAGCTTATCTAAAGATTGCAAACACCTGCAAATCCATCAGCAGGTTGAAGAGAAGAAGAACAGCAATTCTGGAAACAGAAAAACAACCACTTTCTGAAAGGTAGGGCTGGCGGAAGTGATCAAAAGATTGGGATCATTCCCTGCATATTTTCAGACCACAATGCTCTGAAGCTAGAACTCAACCACAAGAGGAAGTTTAGAAAGAACCCAAATACATGGAGACTAAACAGCATCCATCTAAAGAATGAATGGGTCAACCGGGAAATTAAAGAAGAATTGAAAAAAATCATGGAAACAAATGATAATGAAAAT
>NC_081558.1:210032053-210232075 GCF_022355385.1 Mustela nigripes | reverse complement strand
TTGCTGCTATAAACATTTGGGTGCACGTGCCCCTTTGGATCACTACGTTTGTATCTTTAGGGTAAATACCCAATAGTGCAATTGCTGGGTCATAGCGCAGTTCTATTTTCAACATTTGATATTGTTTTATTGTTTTATTTATCTCGCTGTTTTATTGGGCTAGTATAACACACCTTGGTGAGTCACGCCTTGTTGTGGAGACAGATGGCTGTCACTTTACAGGCTCTGTGCTGAGTGTCTTAAAGACAGAAACTGTATTTTATTTACCCTGTATTCCCAACACATTTCACTGTATCAGGCCTCAGGGCATTTGTGGTTTACGGAATGAAGGAGAGATTCCATTCTTGTTCATTTATCTATCAATATCAGTATCAATGCTGGCTATGCTGTTGAGTTATTTAACGTTCATTTCTTTGCAAAGTTTTCACACAAAATTTGCCTTTTCTGAACTAAAAAGAAAGCTCTGGAATTTTCGGAAATTTTTTTTTTTTTTTTTTTTCTACCTTTTCTGCCTGCTGTTCCCATTTCAAATCATTCTGGGCTTGTTCTGAGACTTGCGGTCTCTAAAGTCATTGCTAATCTCTCCTCATCAACTGGGGATCTTGGTTCTAGTAGAATTTGTGGCTTTGGAAGTTCCTTTTCTTTTACTTGTGACTACTGATAATATGGCTTTTGAATCAATATCATGTGAAAGAAGAAAAAAAAAAAAAAGCCCAAAGAATTGATTTGAGGGTAACAGTGAAAAACCTCTGTTTGTCTGTGGTTTAGCAGCTGATTTTATTTCTATCATCAAGTGTTGGCCATATCTAGTTTTTGCTTTAGCATATTATTTATATTTAGGTATTTATGCATGCTACCTTAAAGAGAGATTTACCAGTCAATATTTAAAAAAACTGAATGATAAATGAATAATATTTTTTTTGTTAACCTGGCATTTGTGTTGAAATTATATACTAAAAAGTCCTTTCAAAGAAGGTAAATAAAAAAATTGTGAGCTTTCTTTGAGAATAGTTTGCCTCTTAGCATCTCTTGGAGGCAGGAGAAGATATAATATGTGAATATTTGTGCATATTTTTGAGACATTCTGAAATGAATGCAGCATATCAATCAAATTATGTTCTTAATTTGTCTAAATAAGAAAAATCAGAGTTTTTAGTTCATTCACCTCTAGGTTACAGAATTTCTCAAGGTAGTTCATATAACTGCTTTAGAACCACTCAGTTGGGTTTTTCAAATATGGCAGAGACATTTCCCAATATCGATCTACTGAATAAGAATTTCTGGGTGAAGGTGTCTGATCTTTAGTCCCCTAGGCTATCGTTATGCTCACCTGCATGCTCAGAGCCATGGCTTAGTAGAGTGGTTCCAGGGTGTAGGTGAGGAATCCATGCTGAAGCAATAGGGTTGTCCATAGAACTGAGATAGGCATTTGCAAGACCACTCAATAGAAGGACAAGAGTCATAATCTTCTTCATTGCAACATTAGATTCTGCAACTGTAGAGTAGAAGAGAAATCACTATATGGGCACTGTGAAGGCATTAGTCTTAAACTTGCAATTATACTTGAGCCTACACTAGTCATTATTTGTTTAATTTCCCTATGGCCATGTAGACTCTGAGCTCCTAGATGGCAGGGACTGGTTCGGCATTCTTTGTATCCATGTCTTCATCTTGGAGCTTGACTGATAACAAATACTCAATATGCCTTTATTTACTGACACACAGGAAAGCTATTTACTGAACCTGAGGCAAGAATCATGTATGCTGCTGCATACACACCTGTCCTCAACCACATACAAGCATAGACCTCTCACACATAGCTTGCAAATCTATAGGACTCGGTTCAAAAGAAATGATGACAGTACTTGTCTATGGTTCTGGCTATGTCCAAATGATTCCAGTAAGATCGCATGATGAACCTCAGTCTGTTCAGAACCAAGAGAAAAACAAACATGACATAAGTTCTCATGGACACAGTTCTCATTTCAAGATAGAAAAAATTGGGTTATATCTATTTCAAATGTGACCTCAGAAGAGGTGAGCTTATAATGAATGATGTTGGGTTCCTTTGGGAAACTCCCTGAAGTCCACCTTCAACTGAGTGTGAGCACTCCATTTCTTGACTGCCCCAGCACCTTGCATCTTTCTTTGGTGTTTTCCAGTCCACTGTATTTTGATTTAACTGTCTTATTTATCTTATTAAATTATGAGTTCTTTGAGGACAAGATCTTCCTTAGGTTAAATAACCATAGCCATGTCTTAGACTCTAGTTGTTTAATTCCAAGTCCTTCTTTGCACTAAAATCAGAGATGATGCTAAACTAAAGTTCATTATTATTCCAAAGGGAATGGTATCAGAATTGGTAGAGAAAGGTAGTCAACATCAGGTCTCTTGAGAATGAGAAGCAGTAAGAATATTTTTATTTTTAAGGAGGGGAAAGAGACTTTTGGAAAGTATGGCTTAGTTGGTGAAGATGGTCTTGGGAAGAGGCCACCTTGTGAGAGAGGTCCCACAAGCAACAGAAGCCAACATGCAAACACAGAATATCATGATGGGGAGTTATTATTGTGTCGTGTGAGCATTATGAAGAAATAATAATAATAACAATAATAATAGGAAGTGGTTGATAGAGGCAGAAAGCAGAGTGGTGATTGCTAGGGGCTTATAGAGTGGGGAGTGGAACTGTTCAATGGGTACACGGTCTATTTGGGGAGGTGATGGAAGTGATGAAAGTGGTCAGGATCAGATAGTGATATTGATTGTACAACAATATGAATGTACTAAATACTGAATTATATACTTTTAAAAATTTTTTTTTATTTTTTCAGCATAACAGTATTTATTATTTTTGCACCACACCCAGTGCTCCATGCAATCTGTGCCCTCTCCAATACCCACCACCTGGTTCCCCCAACCTCCCACCCCCCGCCCCTTCAAAACCCTCAGATTGTTTTTCAGAGTCCATAGTCTCTCATGGTTCACCTCCCCTTCCAGTTTCCCTCAACTCCCTTCTCTTCTCCATCTCCCCGTCCTCTATGTTATTCCTTATGCTCCACAAATAAGTGAAACCATATGATAATTGACTTTCTCTGCTTGACTTATTTCACTCAGCCTCATCTCTTCCAGTCCTGTTCATGTTGCTATAAAAGTTGGATATTCGTCCTTTCTGATGGAGGCATCATACTCCATAGTGTATATGGACCACATCTTCTTGGCATTGCACTACTGGGTATTTACCCCAAAGATACAGATGTCGTGAAAAGAAGGACCATCTGTAACCCAATGTTTATAGCAGCAATGGCCACGGTCGCCAAACTGTGGAAAGAACCAAGATGCCCTTCAACGGACGAATGGATAAGGAAGATGTGGTATATACACTATGGAGTATTATGCCTCCATCAGAATGAATTCTATACTTTAAAATAAAGTAGTAATTAAAAAAAAAGACATTGGGAACTCAGATTAGGGGGAAAAGAAGGAAGATTCCACTATTTCAAAGTTTAACCTCTCAATATTCTTGTTGCAAAGAAGGGATCTGTGTTGATTAAAGACTGTAGAGGTACTAGAGTAATTTTCTATGACTAGACGTGGGAGACAGAATTAAGAGATGCTGCACAATAAATAGAACAAATGCTTTATTCAAAAAAAAAATTCAAGATTTATTTATTTATTTAGTACCCTGGGATCATGACCTGAGCTGAAGATGGACTAGTTAACCAACTGAGCCACCCAGGCATCCCCAGACAAACTACATTAAAACAGTGCTTCTCTGTAACTGATGTTCATGGCCAACCTTGCTCATGTTTGACAAGTATTTTTTATTAGGAATATGAATAATTAGACAAGTGTGGACAATTTGAAATCCTTTTTGAGGGCCATTTACTTATGTCAAGATAGTGGAATGAAAAGCAAAGCAAATTAATATTTTAATATTAAATGTAATTTGATATTTTAATTTAAAAGGTAATATTAAATGTTGTAATATCTTGGTATTCTGGGATTCTATAGTACTGCTAATTTACATTCATTTATAATCCTTCAAAATTTTGAGGAAATGAGCAATCACAGCTAAATACAAAATTCTTGAGAGTTGAGAGTTGGAGTGTGTGTGCCGCTTGGTTGCTACATTAGGTTCTACCTGGATAGTAGAACTAAGTTTCTCTGGTTGAGGTTTAACCTGTGAAATATGTGGTTTTGTGAACTGGATGAAGTATTTTTTAATGTGCAGATTCTCATATGTTATCATGTTAAGAATCACCTGGATGTTGTAAATTCTAGACCTGAAGCCTATTTTATCATATACATTAACTAGAACTTCAATAAAAAAGTAAGTTAAAAAAAGATGAAAAAGAAAAGAGTCATGTGGAGAACTTCTTAAAATGCAAATTCCCAGGCCCTATCCCCACATATTCTGATTTAATAGACCGGGGGTGGGAATAAGGATATGCATTTTAAACAAATGCCCAAGGAATTCTGGTGCTGCTGGTCTGTGGAACCCTCCTACAGAAGCAAGGGTCTAAAATAATTGGAAAATGCAGTTTCTTAGTCACAATTCTCAGCACTAAACCAATCAGTATGGTGATCATTAAATTAACCCTATTCTTTTTTTTAGAACATTTTATTTATTTATTTGACAGACAGCGATCACAAGTAGGCAGAGAGGCAGACAGAGAGAGAGGAAGCAGACTCCCCGCCAAGCAGAGAGCCCGATGCGGGACTCGATCCCAGGACCCTGAGATCATGACCTGAGCCGAAGGCAGCAGCTTAACCCACTGAGCCACCCAGGTGCCCCAAATTAATCCTATTCTTAATATAGTTTTTCTTAACTAAGAGAAGAAAGAGCATGAAGTCCAATAAAAAAATTTTTTTTACAGGACAACTTGACATTGATTCTGACTTCCTCAAATTATAATTTTATTGATTCTCCTTTTTATTAAATAAATGTTCCTTGAGCTTGCTTTAGCTGGGTATGAGGGCAGTTTTCAATGCAGTTTTACTGCCCATCTATTGCCTGCTTGTTGAAATGCAGAAGAAATATTTAAATCAAATGGATGAAAAGAATCATCATAGAAAATGGATGAACAGAAAATTACATTATCAGTTGTATTAAGACAAACAGAAGAAAAAGTGTATTTGCTTAGTGTTTGACAAGGTTACTATGATAGTTAATTTTACGCAAATTTGGGTCATGAGGTGCCCAGATACTTGGTCAACCATTCTGGATGTTTTCCTGAAGGTGAGGTTAACACTTAAAATGTTAGACTGAGTAAAGCAGGTTGCCCTCCCTAACGTGGGTGGACCTCATCCAATCAGTTGAAAGCTTTAATAAAACAAAACGGCTGGTTCTATCTTGAGTAATAAAGAATTCCACCTTTCTGAATGGAACACTTTTGAACTGAACACTGGGTTTTTCCTGCCTTTGCAAGTGAACTGAAACATTGGCTTTTCATGGACCTCAATTGAAAATACATATATTTACATCTCTCATCAGTTTTGTTTCTCTGATGAACCCTGACTAAAAAAGCTATAGCTTTATTTCTCTTATTTTTTCCTTTTATTAAAAAGTGCCCTATTTTCATAGTGTTTAGAAATATATAATGTTCAAACCCCTATTTACAACATGTTTTGTGCCTCAGCAACTTTTTTCAGGAATGAGATACATCTCATACATATCCAGCAGCACGGCCCAGTGGAAATTGGAACCTGGAGTGTGGCCTGGAGCGTCGTACAAGCTATTCTGTCATTTCCTTTGAGAGCACATCTACCCAGGGTATCATATCATAGACTTTGTCCAGGCACTGGCAAGACAGGGAAGGGCAGGGGAGAAATAAAGAGGCTTGACAGGTGTGCCTGTCACTGAATGTTCATAGCTACATCACAAGCTGTCTGTCCACTGTGGTATCTTATGATCCCAGAGTTATCATTTGAGAACCCTTCATCAGGACAAAGATGAGCAGTTTCTGCAGCCCACTGCAATCTTAGAGAGTTGTCCTGCTCCACTGTGTGTGTGTGTGTGTGTGTGTGTGTGTGTGTGTGTGTGTGTCTTTCTTTATTTAATTGAAGCAGAATTAACATACAATATTATGTTAGTTATAGATGTAGAACATATTGATTCAACAATTCCATACTTTACTCAGTGCTCACCATGATAAAGTCAGAGTGCCCTGAGTCACTGTAACTTCTTAAAAAGAGAATTGGCTTTAAGAGTATAAGGCCTTATTACCATCATGACATATAAACATGTACACATACACTTGCATAGAATCCTGTATGAAGGACTCATGCGAAAAATACTATTCCTTCTTTTCTTAAAAATACTGACTTCATTAGTAAAATGAAGATGTTTATTTAGTTGCAAGAAAAAATAATCTGTTCAGCTGAAAATGGGAAAGAATTTACTAAGTTTGAAAAACTAAAAATAATTCCTGGCTGGTCTTATTCCTGTCCTCTGTATTTAGAAGAATTTACTCCTGATACTATTATTACAGGAAATTCCAAAAGCATGAACATTTTCTGGTATTTTCATAAAAACAAGTGTTTGTATTTTATTTAATTTAGGCACAGAGGAGAGCAGGATTTCTTTGTATGCATTGAAGTGTCTAATGGATGCTGTGACAATGTGATTTTGTGTAAAATGTAGATAATGAAAGCATTTAAAAATTCATAGAAGGGTAATAGAGTATCACACTTACTTTCAAACTTTGTTGAAGTCCACTACAAACAATGATTCTTAACACTAACAATGTTATCATTATTGTTTTAGGGAAGGGACATTGGTATCTTTCTCTAGGATCAGCTTTTACGTTATTATGAAAATGATCAGTGGTTAATAATCATGAACATATATGATTACTGTGAGATGTCCAGTTATTGTTGGCAGCTAAGTAAGTACGGGGAATGAAGAGTGATAAAATAGGGTTTTGAAGGGGCGGGGGGTGAGAGGGTCGGGGAGCCTGGTGGTGGGTATTATGGAGGGCACATATTGCATGGAGCACTGGGTGTGGTGCATAAACAATGAATTCTGTTACACTGAAAAGAAATAAAAAAAAAACCCACACAGGGTAGTGTTTGGTTAATAGCATCTCTTGCTGGTCTCAGCTCCTCTTTCATCTTATCTAATAAATTTTGGAGCATGGAAACACCATTGTCATATGTATCAATATCGTACATGTGTTGGACAAAGATAAAGATAGTGAAAATGTTGACCTCCAGTTTAAAATGTCCTTAGACCACAATTTTGAATTTTCAAGTTCACTGTGCCCTTCCAAGGTTCTATAAAAATTCCATCTTGATTTGTCATTAGCATTTTTTTATGGCTGTGAGTGGATTTTAGGAAAGGAGAGCTAGGCAGTGAAGAAAACTCTTTGCATGCTCATGAGTTCAGTTCTTGTGAGTTTTATATAATCACCACCACGGATCGTGTCAATAATTCACTGAAGAAAGCTGAAAGAAGTTCTGTTCATGGAATACACTGGTGACATTTGTCTGAATATGCTTTAGCAGTCAGCTGAACATGTGCTTTTATTAGAACTATCGCTGCCACAGGTAACTGTATAAAAATCTCATCTAACAACTTTGACTTAAATGTGCATCGGACAATACCAGCAGGCCACATTAATTTTTTTGCATCTAACAAAATCAGTATTGAGAAATTTGGAATTGCTTTGCTAAAGTGGGTATCTACCGAATATCCCCAATTCAATTCTTTCCTCTAATATGGTAATCTGTTATCTGTATTCAATTATCTGGAAGGTGAAAGTTGCCGGGCTGCCCAATGGAAAATTTTAAGCCCTTTCACTCTGGGTCTGTTGTCTTTTCAGATCAATCTTTCTCCTAATGACAACCAATACTTTCATATGTGATTACAGGCCTGCTCCATCTTTTCATGAGCCGAGACTCTTTGGAATCATATGTATTGATCTTTTTAATAGAAGTCAGGAAAAATAAAATTACTCTGGCTTCTTGCAGCAAAACGATGATAAATGAGAACTTAGAAACTTATGGGAGAAATTTTTTCTGCCTTGGATTATTTTAATCACTAAAAATGATTGTCTTTTTAATAATATTTGCTTTCCATTATGCACATTTGCAGCAAAGCCAAAAATTGTTTCTGTATTGCTTTATGAAACCACATTGAGGCAGGGGCCTGTTTGTATTCCCGTACCTGCTGGTGACTCAGGTATAGTGGCCCCTAACAGGAGGCAAAGAGCCAAGCTCCAGAGTCTTTGCAGCAATCACAAGTTGAGTTTCAGCGGAGCACTTCTGATGAGAGAGAACTTGCTGTACTAGGCATTTTTGGAAAGGACTTTTGTTTAAAACTCATTGTTAATACTATTGTCTTAGAAACAAGCTTATATTTCTTTTATCACTCCTCCTTTTTGATTTCTCCTTGGCTAAGACTGATTATTTCCCAAGTGAGGTTGATTTTTTATTTAAGAGAAAGTAGATGTAATTCTTTGGTTTTGGTTGCTTTCTCTGTGTGTCCAGTAGCTGCTGGTGTTGCCATTGGTGATGAATGGGAATGAAACATGTGGGGTCACTGTTATATCAATTTTTCTCTGAAACCTAAAACTATAGAACTTGCTTTGGACCTCATTTTAGAATCGGAGCTCTGTGTTTTGTATCTGAATCAAGTTCCCAGTTCCCAGCTGAAGACAGGATTGTTTCCCTGGCTTCAGGGGAACATGTGGCCAACAGAGATGATCAAAGAGAGTCAATGCCACTGCACACAGAGATCAGATCTCTGCTGGTATGAAGGCAGGGATGAGGATCAAAATTTTGCAGATGTCAGGCCAAAGTACAGCCATGCTTCGCTTTGTTTGGCCCTTGGAGACCCATCTGTAAGAAGAGAATTTTATCCCAGCAGGGCACCACATGAATAGCCCCCATGGCTCAATGGGAACTTTTCACCGTGATGCAGGGATGAACCCCACTCCACCTACCGCCCTGCCTCAATTTCTGTCTCCCTTCTACCTAAACATGATGAAAAGAGAGATCTTATTCAGATACAAATTGGTTCAATGAACTTGTCATTTGACGTGGTTTAATCCAGTCCCATGAAGACTTGCCCGGAGTGTATTATGTATGTGCGAGACGGCGGAACATAGAAAAGAACAGGGGAGGCAGGTTTCCAGATTGTGTGTATAGGATTGATGGTCATGCAAAGATGATGGCCGGTAGACCTCATTACAAGCCTGAGGCATGTGCTAAGCCTCAGGTGCCCAGTGATGCTGAGGAGAGCTAGAGTCTGATCTGGGCCTACATGGGAGGCTACATTTAAGTTGAGAACTGAAGAATAGGAATAAATCAGAGGAAAATTGGAGAAGATGGTGGGGAAAGAGTATTCTAGGCTGAGGAAACTGCCATGTTGGGTGGGAATTTGAGACCTGTGGTCTTTGTGAGGAATGGATATTTTCCCAGTATGGCTGCAATCCAGAAAGTGCCCAGGGATTTGAGTAATTGTCCTTAATGTTACCTGGTAGTGCAGGTGATCTCTGAATCTAAATTTACTCACACATGGAGGTAATGATGATTCTAAAGCAGATTTGGGGCTTCAACTGTTGAATGAGCTGGGTGTGTGGTGTTGCCTTTGTTTAGACTGTTCAATTTTGGCTCTTTGCTATCTTTGACTGAAAGGCAGTGTTTGTAAAATTGTTTGAATATTTCTAAAATTTTGGTCTTAATTTATAAAAATGAATGGAAAATATTAGAACCCAAATGCTGATATCTGTGATAAGAAACATAGGCTTTAAAAAAATTTCTAAAATTGGAAGAAAAATGGTAAGTTTTGTGGTAAATTAACCTGAGGCATGCATTACTTTTAAGACTGACAATCATGTGTTCAGATGTGAACCTTTAGGCCTGTCAATTGTGTATTCACATGTGAAAAGCAAATAAAATATTAAGAGGCATGCTTGAAATACTAGAAATAAACTAGTGTAGAGTACAAGTATGTCTAAAGGTGAGGTTTAATTAAAGAGTTTTTAATAGGACTCTCTGGGAGTCCCGCCATCATGAAAAATATATCATTAAATATATGAAATACATGAAAGTATATATTATTTAAGTCATACTTCACTTGCTCTCTTCAATCCACCCCTCCAACATACACACACACAGATTTTTATTTTATTTGAAAGTAGAGGACTATCTCAATTTTTTTTTCTTTTGAGAATTTGTTAAATATGGTTAGAAATTACAGATTCAAAATTTAGTAGCTTACATGATATCAATTCTTAGTTCTGTGTATTAGATGAAACAGTGGAATAATGTGAAATTAAAAGGAACCATAAACATCTGTTTGTACCTACTTTGCTGAGAACTTCTGCAGATGCCATTAACTCTTCAATTTCCAAAATCTAGATCTTGGTATTAGAAAGTGACAACAGCTCTTGGTAAAGGTCAACATTACAGAAATTGATAATAAATGGGATAAATGGAAATAGGTAGAAAAATACTACTATAGAGACAAAAAGGAGAAAGAGGAAGAGAATCTTTAATTCTACTGAGTTAGGAATTCTGAAGTTTTATTGACGTGAATTCTGTAAACAAATTTTGTTATATAGTTACTTAAAGAGTTCTAAAGAAATATTGTACTTCGGTTACATGCTTGACTGACTACAGGAGGTTTAAATACCTTTAAATACAAGAGTGCCCACTGACACCAAGATATTTCAGCAACTGACAATTTAAAAAATCTACCTTACATCACACCTTCCCAAGCCAATCTCTCACTTGATCCTCTATAGGCTTTGGTGGTTGCATTAAGAAGAGTCTAGTATCTTGGATAATTCAAAAGTCCTTTTGTAAACCAAAGATTCAGCAGGTAGGATATAGACTCTAGGTTATCAAACTTTTAAGTTCATAATTAACAAACTAAAATATGCAAGAGGAAAAATACCTTCTCTCTTCTCGTTCATGTGTTAGTGAATTTTCCACTTCCCCATGCCATATAAGTTCAGCTAGTAATTTATTTACAGTTGCGTATTCTCTTCTCTTTATCTACTGAAAACATTGAGGCCTATACTGTCATTTTGGTTGCAATTCCATCAATACCCATTTACCTTAAAATGACCTTTAATTTTTTATGACTCAAGCCTTCAGAAAAACATTGTTGGTTAATTTTCTGGGCTGGTTTTATCCACCACCTCTTTCTTGATACTCTGTGTCACAACCACCTGTCAGTCTTTTGATATCCTAAGGGTTGGGGAGATTAAGTTATTGATCGTAACCCTGAGGGTGATTACTCAAAGCTCTTTCTCAAAGCTGGTATGTGCTCAGCCATCCACCTGAATAACTCTCTAAAAGTCTGCAGGTGAGACATTCCCATCAGCATAATCATGTGATGTGGACATTGCATAGCCTGCTTGTGAGAATATGTTGGCTCTTGACTATGCACCCTTCTTTGCATTTCTCTCCTATTTGCTGTTTACACATATTTTAATTGATTACTTTATTCCTTTGTTCAGGTTGAGTTGTTCTTGCTCTGGAAACTACATAATCCCTCTAGCAATACTTTTAATTATCTGGGGATAGCACTTTAAAAATTCTATCAGCTGGGACATTGTGGCATATCTTAGGCTTCAACTTATTGCTGAGTCACCCTGAGGTGAGCAGATGAGCACCTCAGGTCTAAGACATCTGTCAATGCTGACTTCTAAAATCAGAGAGTTCAGTTTATTTAGAGCAACCAAACTAAAAATACCCCATATTGACACTAGGAGATATAGGGGACCTGATAACTGAAAGTGTTTCTGAATCATCCATAAGGGGCAATCTAGGCAGTATCTATATTAAGCTTTTAAGAATTTAAAATGCTTATTTATGTATTATTTAACTGAGAAACAATATCCTATTAGGTTCAGGTGTACATCTTAGTGATTTGATATTTTTATATATTACAAAATGGTTCCCACAATAAGTCTAGTTACCATCTGTTACTATACAAAGTTACTACAATATTATTATTGATTATATTTCCTTTCAAATTTGTTAATTCTTTCATTTGTTTACTTGTTCATTTCATAAGTGCCTACTTAGTACCAGAGAGATGCCAGGTACTGAGGTAGGCACTGGGCATCGAAAGATTTATTAAGCATTCCTTCCTCAGGGAACCCAAGGACTAGTGGAGGATCTAGATTCTCAAGAATGATGACAATAATTGGTCCTAAAGCTATGAAGGAGGAATGCTTAAGTGCCGGCAGAGGAAGGAAGTACCCTAATGCCCCAGAGCTCATGAAGTAGTGTGGACATTTTTTTCTCTTACAGATTTCAGAGCAGGGAAGGCTAGGTATGCAGAGGTGGTAGTTTTGGGTTGAGCATTTAGAACGGAGTAGGAGTTTTCCAGATGGATACAGGTGTTTTGTTTTGTTTGTTTGTTTTTGTTTTCGTTCTTTTTTTTTTTTTTTCTTTTGCAAATTAAACAGCAATTCTGAAGACCCAGGGAATGGTGGAGATTTGAACATCCACTCAAAACAGTTTATATTCATATGTGTTATTTATAGTAAGAACACAGCTTTCCCTTAAAGATCTATGTTTGTTCAATGTTTTTTATTTGCATTAATGCTTGATTTCCACATTTTAAAACTTAGAGCCATATTTTATATGCTTTAAAATGTAGGTTAGTGGGAAAGAAGATTCAATGACCAATTTTCATTTAACACCACTTTTTTAGGGATCCACATTTAATTTGTAAGTTTAGAATGATTTCTGTCACATCTATTTAAGTATATAAAAATAGCTTACTTTTTGTGGTTCATTCTGGATATTATTTTTTTTAAAGATTTTATTTATTTATTTGACAGAGAGACTGAGAGAACACAAGTAGTGCAGTCAGTGGGGAGAGAGAGGGAGAAGCAGACTCCCTGATGAGCAGGGAGCCTGATGCGGGGCTTGATTCTAGTACCCTGGGATCATGACCTGAGGCGAAGGCAGATGCTTAACCATCTGAACCACCCAGGCGCCCCATTCTGGATATTCTTAACATGAAAATATTTGAAGTTGATATGTTGCTATGTTTTATTCTACCTCAGTGGAAGTTGGTCACCTGTAAATGTTTGGATTTACTATGGACAGACATGGATGTGCTAAGGAGTTACAGTACTCTCATTCCTGAATCTAGGACAACACAGAATTTTGAAAGTGCAAATTGGATGCTTGACCGCTGGCAAGAGAGAAACAGAGAGAATTTGTTTCCCTTTGGGATTTGATAACTGTTAATTCTTCATGAACTTGGCTTCTGCCAAACATATATTATACTTTCCTCTGAATGGAAATTCATATTGTTAAACTCTATGTGAACTCAAGGTATTAATGTAGAGTGCTTACTAGCAAAAATGACTTGCAAATGTCAGATAAAATTAAATAACATGGCTTAATAAAATAAGCTTGTTTCCGAAAATCTGTTTTTCATATTTGTGAAAGAATTATCTGTCTTGTTATTTAAACCAAGATATTGCCAGGACAGGGAAAAGAGACACTCTCTTATCAATTATCAAGGGAACCATTGATTTCACAAAGCCAATTAAAGTATTTCTGGAGGAACAAGTAAATATTAGTTTTAGAAGCATTTCTTTTTAAAAGAGACCAGGTGACTAGGATAAAACTACTAAATAAAAATAAGACATACCATTCATTACTTAAGGCACAGTGAGCAGCTGGGCATGCTTGGACACCACTGGTTCTCCAATTTAACTGACTTAAACAGTATGAACAATTAGCTTTCACTAAGCCACAGACATAAAATAAACTTCCTGGCTATTTGGAATGAATTTTGACTTGAACAAATGTCTCACGGTTTGAATGGATATTTGTGAGCAATGAAGAGTTATTATCAAAAAGCAAGTCTGAATATAAGGTATTCTCTGGGGATGATGAGAACACCCATTTGTTCTTTGTGGTCCTTGTTGGAATTAGGTGTGAATCACCATTTGTCCAGCCTAGTGATGTGATGCAGTACAGAAACAGGGGATTCTTCCAGAGTGTGTTGGCTCCTGCTTACAAGACACTTTAGGGAAAGTGTGTTAGCTTGATTCATGGTGGAAGTGAGTGAGGGCTGTTTCTTGGAATAATGTTCTTAGGTGATGCTGACTTGGTCTGTGGTGCATGAGAAATATTTCTTCTGGTAAAATTGATCTAAGATGACTTTTTAACTCTGTTGGATCTGCATTGAAGAGTCCGTCCAGGATCTACTGGATCTCTGTTCAGAACCAACTCTTTTGAATAAGATATAATTAAAATTATTGCTGTGGGTGAAGTTCAAAATCTTTCTTCTTGGAGGATATGCTATCAATCTCAGGACAAAGACTGTCATAACAAAACTCCTTTCAATAATCCTTTATAATTCTGTCAGCTGTGAATGGCCTTGTACCTTTTATTCACCGTGGGAATAATCAATTCCCTGAACCTACTCACCAACTGCACAAAATAGTCTTCGATTTTATTTATTTTAATTTTCAAATGGTCTATTTCATGTTTCTCTAACTTAAGGAGATACTACCAAGTTAGAGTTCACTGGAATTTGGTAAAGAACTAATAATAGTTGGGAATTGAAGAACGAATATCAATGTAATTCAAGAATTTTCCAATTATTTACTCCTCTGTAGACATTAGCTATCCATTAATCTTTTCATACCCTAATAATAGAGTCAAGGAAAATGTGAGTACCACCCATGAACATAGGAATTCTCTCCTTTGACTTTTTAAAAAAAATTTTTATTTTTTCAGTGTAACAGTATTCATTATTTTTGCACCACACCCAGTGCTCCATGCAATCCGTGCCCTCTCCAATACCCACCACCTGATTCCCCCAACCTCCCACCCCCCACCCCTTCAAAACCCTCAGATTGTTTTTCAGAGTCCATAGTCTCTCATGATTCACCTCCCCTTCCAATTTCCCCCAACTTCCTTCTCCTTTCTAACTCCACATGTCCTCCATGCTATTTGTTATGCCCCCAAAACAAGTGAAACCATGATACTTGATTCTCTCTGCTTGACTTATTTCACTCAGCATAATCTCTTCCAGTCCCGTCCATGTTGCTACAAAAGTTGGGTATTCATCCTTTCTGATGGAGGCATAATACTCCATAGTGTATATGGACCACATCTTCCTTATCCATTCGTCCATTGAAGGGCATCTTGGTTCTTTCCACAGTTTGGAGACTGTGGCCATTGCTGCTATAAACATTGGGGTACAGATGGCTCTTCTTTTCATTACATCTGTATCTTTGGGATAGATACCCAGGAGTGCAATGGCAAGGTCATATGGAAGCTCTATGTTTAATTTCTTGAGGAATCTCCACACTGTTCTCCAAAGAGGCTGTACCAACTTGCATTCCCACCAACAGTGTAAGAGGGTTCCCCTTTCTCCATATTCTCTCCAACACATATTGCTTCCTGTCTTGCTAATTTTGGCCATTCTAACTGGTATAGGGTGATATCTCAATGTGGTTTTAATTTGAATCTCCCTGATGGCTAGTGATGATGACTATTTTTTCATGTGTCTGATAGCCATTTGTATGCCTTCTTTGGAGAAGTGTCTGTTCATATGTTCTGCCCATTTTTTGATATGATTGTCTGTTTTGTGTGTGTTGAGTTTGAGGAGTTCTTTATAGATCCTGGATATCAACTTTTTGTCTGTATTGTCATTTGCAAATATCTTCTCCCATTCTGTGGGTTGTCTCTTTGTTTTCTTGACTGTTTCCTTGGCTGTGCAGAAGCTTTTGATCTTGACGAAGTCCCAAGAGTTCATCTTCACTTTTGTTTCCTTTACCTTTGGAGACATATCTTGAAAGAAGTTGCTATGGCTGATATCGAAGAGGTTACTGCCTATGTTCTCCTCTTGGATTCTGATTCTCCTTTGACCTTTAACTAATATTTGGTCCTTGTCTTAGTCCATTTGAGTTGTTGTAAAAGATATAGACTGGATAAACAACATAAATTTGTTTCTCATAGTTCCGGAAGATGGAAGTCTGAGACCAATGAGTCAGCAAATTCCATGTCTGGTGAGGACCTGCTTCATAGTTCATAGACAGCTGTTTTCTCACTGTGTCCTCACATGGCAGGAGAGGCAAGGTAGCTCTGTGGGTTCTCTTTTATAAAAGTAGAATTCTGTTCATGAGGGCTCCACCTTCATGCCTAATTACCTCCCAAATTCCCCACCTCCAAATACTATCACACTGGGATTTGAGATTTGACATATGAATTTTGGGGGGCCACAAACATTTAGCCTATAGCATTCCTTTTATATATTTACATTTTTTCTTATTTTTATTTATTTTTAAATTTCTTTTTAGTGTTCCAGAATTTATTGTTTATGCACCACACCCAGTGCTCCATGCAATACATGCCCTCCATAATACCCACCCTCAGGCTCACCCAACCTCCAAACACCCCTCATATTGTTTTACAGAGTCCACAATCTCTCATGCTTTGCCTCCCCCTCCAATTTCCCCGAACTCCCTTCTCTCCATCTCCCCATGTCCTCTGTGTTATTTCTTATGCTCCCCAAATAAGTGAAACCCTATGATAATTGACTCCCTCTGCTTGACTTATTTCACTCAGCATAATCTCTTCCAGTCCTATCCATGCTGATACAAAAGCTGGGTATTCATCCTTTCTGATGGAGGCATAATACTCCATAGTATATATCAACCAAATCTTCCTTATCCATTCAACCGTTGAAGGGCATCTTGGTTCTTTCCACAGTTTGGCAACTGTGGCCATTGCTGCTATGAACATTGGGGTACAGATGACCTTTCTTTTCATTACATCAGTATCGTTGGGGTAAATACCCAGTGGTGCAATTGCAGAGTCATAGGGAATCTCTACTTTGAATTTCTTAAGGAATCTCCACACTGTGTTCCAAAGTGGCTGCACCAACTTGCATTCCCACCAACAGTGTAAGAGGGTTCCTCTTTTTCCACATCCTCTCCAATACATGTAGTATACTGTCTTGTTAATTTTAGCCATCCTAACTGGTATAAGGTGGTATCTCAATGTGGTTTTGATTTGAAACTCCCTGATGGCTAGTGATGAACATTTTTTCACGTATCTATTAGCCATTTGTATGTATCTTTTGGAGAAGTGTCTGTTCATGTGTACTGTCCATTTATTGACATAATTATCTGTTTTGCATGTATTGAGATTGAGAAGTTCTTTATAGATTCTGGATATCAGCCCTTTGTCTGTATTGTCATTTGTAAATATCATCTCCCATTTTGTGAGTATTTACATTTTTATTTTAATTCCATTTAATATATAGCATTCTTTTAGTTTCAGGTGTACAGTATAGTAACTCAACAGTTTCATACATGTCACCCTATGCTCATCACAAGTACGCTCCTTAATCCCTGCAAACTGTTTCACCCATCACCCCACCCCACCCTTCTGGTAACCATCAGATTGTTCTCTAAAATTAAGAGTCTGTTTCTTGCTTTCTCTCCCTCTTTATTATTTTTTTCCTTTTGTTTGTTTGATTGTTTCTTAAATTTCATGTAGGAATGAAATCATATGGTATCTGTCTTTCTCTGACTGATTTATTTTGCTTATACTCCCTAGCTCCATCCATGTCATTGCAAATAGCAAGATTTCATTCTTTTTTATGGCTACATAGTATTCAGTATGTATATATACAGACACACACACAACTGAATACTATGTATAGTATATATATATATATATATATACAGACACACACACACCCCACATCTTCTTTACCCATTCATCAGTCAATGGATGCTTGGGCTGCTTCCATAGCTTAGCTATTATAAATAATGCTGCTGCTATGAACATAGGGTTGCATGTGTCCTTTGAATTAGTGTTCTTGCATTCTTTGGGTGTATTCCCAATAGTGAAATTGCTATTAAATTTTTGAGGAACTTCTATACTGTTTTCCACAGTGGCTGCCTCAGTTCACACTCCCACCAACAGTGTATGAATGTTTCTTGTGTTGTTGATTTTAACTATTCTTATAGATATCTCTGTGTGGTTTTGGTTTGCATTTCCCTGACGCTAAGGGATGATGAGCATCTTTTGATGTGTTTGTTGGCCATTTAGGTGTCTTTTTTGGAGAGATGTCTGTTCATGCCTGCTGCTCATTTTTTATTTGGATTATTTGTTTTTTAGATGTTGAGTTTTATAAGTTCTTTATGTATTTTGTACAATAGCCCTTTATTGGATATGCCATTTGCAAGTATCTTCTCCCATTCTGAGGTTGCCTTTTAGTTTTGTTGATTATTTCCTTCACCATGCAGAAGATTTTTATTTTGATGTAGTTCCAAGAGTTTATTTTTGCTTTTGTTTCCCTTGCCTCAGGAGACATATCTTGAAAGAAGTTATCAACTATAGCCGACGTCAAAGAAATTATTGTCTGTCTTCTCTTCTAGGATTTTTATGGTTTCAGGTCTCACATTTAGGTATTTAGTCCATTTTGAATTTATTTTTATGTATGGTGTAAGAAAGTGGTCCAGTTTCATTCTTTTGCATGTTGCTGACCAGTTTTCCCAACACCACTTGTTGAAGAGACTGTCTTTCTCCCATTGGATATCTTTTTCTGCTTTGTGAAAGATTAAGTGACCATATAATTATGGGTGTATTTCTACATTTTCCATTCTGCTCTGTTGATTTATGTGTCTATTTTGTGCCAGTATCATACTGTTTTGATTACTACAGCTTTGAAATAGAACTTGAAGTTGGAATTGTGATGCCTCCAGCTTTGTTTTTCTTTTTCAAGTTTGTTTTGGCTATTTGGAGTCTTTGTGTTTCCATACAAATCTTAGAATTTTTTAATTCTAGTTCAGTGAAAAATGCTAATTTTTTAGATTTAAATTTAAGTTAGTTAACATATAGTACATTATTGGTTTCAGGAGTAAAATTAGTGATTCATCAGTTATATATAACACCCGTTGCTCATCCTAATAACTGCCTTCCTCAATGCTTATCATCCATTCAGTGCAGCCCCTCACCCTGGACACCTTCAGCAACCCTTAGTTTGTTCTCTGTAGTTAAACATCTCTTGCGGTTTGCCTCCCTCTCTGTTTTTCTCTTATTTTATTTTTCCTTCCCTTCTCCATGTTCATCCATTTTGTTTCTTAAATTCCACATATGAGTGAAAGTATATGATATTTATCTTTCTCTGATTTTTTTTTGCTTTGTATATTACATCTTAGTTCCATCTATGTTGTTGCAAATGGCAAGATTTCATTCTTTTTGATGGCCGAGTAATATTCCATTATATATATAATAATCTATATATAATATTTCATTTAATATATATAATATGCAATATTCCATTATTAATATTCCCTTCCATTACACACACACACACACACACACACACACACACACATCCATTCGTCTGTCAGTGGACATTTAGGCTGTTTCCATAATTTGGCTATTATTGATAGTGCTGCTATAAGCATCAGGGTGCATATACCCCTAAGAATAAGCATTTTTGTATCCAAAGGATACAACCAACATCTGTTGTTTCCTGAGTTGTTCATTTTAGCCATGCTGACCAGTGTGTATTGGTGTTTCATTCTGGTTTTTATTTGTATTTCCCTGATAATCAGTGATGTTGAGCACCTTTTCATGTGTCAACTATTTGTAAGTCTTCTTTAGAGGAATGTCTGTTCATGTCTTCTGCCCATTTTTTAACTGTATTATTTATTTTTTGGGTGTTGATTTTGCTGAGTTCTTTATTGATTCTGGATACCAGCCCTTTATCTGATATGTCATTTCAAGTATCTCTCATTCCATTGGTTGCCTTGTAGTTTTGTTGATTATTTCCTTCATTTTGCCAAAGTTTTTTTTTTTTTTTTTTTAAATCTCGGTGAGGGTCCAGTAGATCACAGAAAAAGTATAATCAAACTTTTTAAAATATCCCAGAAAACTATTAAGAACTGCTATGGAGATCTTGGGAGCTTGAGAAGATGGAGGACCCTGAGTTCACCCCATCCCACGTTTACAACTAGGTATCATCCACCTCCAAGTCAGTAAACCAGAGAGCAATCTGAAGACTGGCAGAAAAAAACCTACAACTACATACAGAGAAACAGCTGCATCTGAAAGCTTAAGAAGGTCAGAAAGGCAGAGGAAGGCTGTCTGCAGAAGGGAGGAACTGTGTACTGAGAGGGCAGAGAAATGGGCCCTCATACGAGGGAGGTCACACAGGGAAGACTAATGCCCATAGCATTGGGCTTTTAAAACCAGAGGTGCTGAATTCTATGAGTGTGCAAAACCAGTAGGACTTGGAACCTGGAGCTTTAAAGCCAGCTGACTCAGAACTAGGCAGACTGGGAGGGTGAGGGATGGCTGGATTGCCATCCTTAAAGAGCCAGCAGCCTGCACAGATAGGCAATCACAATGCTGGGGGGCAAACAGGAGACAGATCTGTTCATACTGATTTCAGAGTGTGTTGGGGGACTTCCCTGAAAATGGGGGAGCTTCCAGGAGCCTTTTTCTTCTCCCACCTCCCAGCATAAACTCAGAGACACCTGCATGAGGTGGGGCTGCACTGACATTTGGTACCTAACCCACTAGCAGTGTGCCATGTCCATGAGTTCCCCTTAGGACTCTTCCACCCCACACCTGCTGGCCTCAGCCCTGAGCTCAGGGCAAATTCTGTTAAAGCTAAGCAGGTACCCCATGCAACCTCCAAGTGGACAGTTCCCACCAAGACCCACACAACCACCACACCACTCCTAGCCACATACTCTCAGCCACCATCCCATGTTGCACCCAGCCTTTTCCCCCTGGCCACCCTGGTATGCAGGCCCCAGAAGCTGCAGTGCTTCAGGGGGTCCTGCAAAGAACTAGTGACCCTGTGCAAATTTTGCTAACACCAACACCCAGCTCCCAAGTTCCCCAGCAGTTCTTAATAGTTTTCTGGGGAGATTTAAAAACTTTGATGATACTTTTTTTGTAATCCTTACTAGACCTAGCTTTTAAAATTTCATGTGGAGATTTGAATGAAGCTAAAAACCTAATGAAATATCACTATTTTGATACATATGTTAATGAGAAGACTATATATATTGTAATTTCTTAACACAATGTGGTAAAAAACAGAAAAATATTCCTAAAAGGGACAGCCTTCATGGACTGTGAAACCCCTACCCCACCACTCATCATTGTCCCTGGCTCTCCTGTAGGAGATTCAGTAGTTGTGTTGACCTTTGTGACTGGCTTTTGTACTAACAGAGAAGCTTTGAAATTGAGTTTCTGGAGCTTCTCTGCAAAAATGACCTTGGTGGTAGATCACACAGAACAACCAGGTGTGTTTTCCACCCTCATGTTCTTTTTAGTGAACAAACTCTATAGGTTTTCCTACACAGAAGAGTAAGAATAATTACTTTCTAGCTTGCTGTATGACTTTCTTGAAATGCATATTTTACTAGCATATAGATAATTTCTACAGTATTTCTAGGTCCTGAACTGTTCTGATATATATATAGAGAGAGATATATATATCTATATATATATCTGCACATATATAAGCAAATAGATAGAGAGTTTATTATTTTTTTTTAAAGTAACCTTTACACCCAATGCGGAGCTTGAATTCACAATCCCGAGATCAAAAGTTGCACTCTATAATGACTGAGCCAACCAGGCACTCCTAGGATATTTTTGAAGTTCCTAATTAAAAAAAAAAAAAAAGGCACAATCTTGAAGGAGGAGGGAAGTTTGTAGCAGAAACAAATTTGAGCTAAAAAAAAATCAGTTGTGCACAAAATGTAACCTAGTTAATTTTTCCGTAATTATTTAATTTCTGTCCAGAGTCTCTAGTCTGCTAGATGGTAGAAACTAAATAACATGAATTTAGAATCTCTCTCCCTTTTCTTGAGGTTTCATGCTTATCTGGGGGGGGGCTCATCGAGATCCAAGATATCAAGAGCAGGAGGCCACCAGGCAAGGGTCATGTTCAGGTGTTTGATGACTTCTCACCCCTGTGTGGCACATCAGGCTGATTCATGCCCCAAGACTGCTCCACAATCACTGGTGAGGGCAAAGTCCCACCAGGCCTGCCTGTGCTAGGACACAGGGGCTTACAGGTGTCTTACAGGAATCTGTCCAGATACCCCCAAACAGACATTTCTCTAATTGTTGCCATGAGTTCGGCATAAGAAAATTTGGGGCCTTGCTTCTTTTCCACAAACTCTACCTGGGAAAGGACCTCTCAGATTCCCTGACCTACCTGAGGTTCTCTTGTAAACCTTCAGGTTGTAGTCTCGGAGTCAGGACAAGGAACTATCCTTTCAGGACCTCAACTGATGTCTCAGCTCTTTTCTTCCCCTTTGAACATTTTCTTCCAACCTCCCAGCCCATAGATGTTTCTCTTGCCTGGGGCTGGACAGTACAGCTCATACTTCATTTCTTCTTATCCCTTGTTTACTACTTACATTTTAGGTCTTGAACTTTTTTGTGTGTAGCAGAGAAACTACAAAATAGATGTACACATGACAATGTGGATAGATAAATTCTTATTAATAAAATAATTTATTATTAACTTAAAATACACACACACATAATGGTTCTCAATATTTTTGAAAGAACAGTGCATACTGGGGGGTTAAACAAATAATTCAGATAGATTACCTACAGAACAGGGGAATGGAGTAGAGATCATGGCCCAAAGGGAAAAATTAATCCGTGAGGGGCTTTGCATGTACTGATGCTCTTAATAAAGTTCTCAGAACTGAGAATCATGATTAACTTGATTTCTGTGTCTGGGACCCATAAAATGAAACCAACTAGCCCTTATTTCCTGAAGCATGTAGGCCAGGGGCAATTCAAGCTCAAAAGCGTGTCCTTTGGAAAGGCAAAGTCTATAGATTCGGAATAAGGAAAACCACATTCAAAGTCATATTCAAAACACCTAACTTTTCCTTCTTCTTCTGTTGTAAGGCCAGTTCCTTAAATTGATGGCTGCTTCTTATTGACTCTGAGTTGCAAAAGGCCAGGGGGAACTGCATGGGTACATGACATGCAAGGGATATTGGGATATCTTCAGTTAATAAAGCAAGTTCTACTCCCCTGCATTTCTTTCCCTAGTACAAACAAGATTTGCTTGTCATCCTGATGTCCTCTCCATTCCTTTGGGAACAAGGCATTACTTGCATGCTTTGGGTGGTTGGAATTCTGTATCTTCTACCATATGGGTCACTAATTACTATGACCTCCTGCAGCAGGAGGGATAAACTGTGTACTCTTCCATAAACAATTCTGTAAGCAAGAGGGAAACACACTTATGGAGCAAAAAGGTTAATTGCAGGTGCAACACATCAAGTCAACATTTTCCATGAATTCCCCTGATAAACAGTTCCATGGAATCTTATGAATGACACATTTAACCCTTTTGTGAACCTCCCCTAAGCAAATCTGCAGTTCTGGAACAAAACTCCATCCTCACAGAGTTAAGAGGTTTGGAGACTAGGAAGTATCAGTGTGGAGATTCCTCAAGAAATTAAAAATAGAACTTCCCTATGACCCTGCAACTGCACTACTGGGTATTTACCCCAAAGATACAGATGTAATGAAAAGAAGGGCCATCTGTACCCCAATGTTTATAGCAGCAATGGCCACGGTCGCCAACTATGGAAAGAACCAAGATGCCCTTCAGTGGATGAATGGATAAGGAAGATGTGGTCCATATACACTATGGAGTATGATGCCTCCATCAGAAAGGACGAATACCCAACTTTTGTAGCAACATGGACGGGACTGGAAGAGATTATGCTGAGTGAAATAAGTCAAGCAGAGAGAATCAAGTATCATGGTTTCACTTGTTTGTGGAGCATAACAAATAGCATGGAGGACAAGGGGAGTTAGAGAGGAGAAGGGAGTTGGGGGAAATTGGAAGGGGAGGTGAATCATGGGAGACTATGGACTCTGAAAAACCATCTGAAGGGTTTGAAGTGGCGGGGGGTGGGAGGTTGGGGTACCAGGTGGTGGGTATTATAGAGGGCACGGATTGCATGGAGCACTGGGTGTGGTGGAAATAATAATGAATACTGTTTTTTCTGAACATAAATAAATTAATTAAAAAAAAAGGAATTACCCTGTGTTTTGTGTGTCCGTCACTAAACAGGGAACTTAAAGCTGTGTGCCCTCCTTTCTGCAAACACACTGGTCTCTCTCCCTTTTGCAAAACCTCTGCTCCCAATCATTGGTGTTTTTTTTTCCAATCTAAGAATGAGTAAGAGAGTGCAATTGTGGGATTCTGGTTTCCATGTCTGGCCTCCCCATGCATGGTCCAAGACTCCACTCAGGGGACTGAAAGTCTCTTATGGCTCCACAGAGATACCACCTTTTCTTTCTGCTGGCATCTGCTCTACCTTTGTGGGCACCTGGACTAAAATGATGTCTTTACTTCTTGCCACCCAAAAAACCACAGGGTAGGTGGCTGCTACATCTGGCTTCTCTGATCTTGACCAGCCCCAATATGGTTACATCCCTCTTGCCTTGTTCAGAGGAAAGAGGGGTTATTTATATTTGCTGCTGCTTACCCTGTTTTTCCTTTTCTCTGGCTTTCCACACCTACTGGGCTCTCAAATAGTCTCTCTGTCCCTTTGATTTCTTTGGCTTTCTTTCTTGATTCCCTTCTAGATTGTATCTTTATTACCTAGGGTGGGAATCAGAACTTTCCAAATGTAGGGGGAGAGACTTATGCAGACTTTTGAAGTCCTCTGTGTCAGTACAAGTCTCAGGCTAGACACCCAGGAATCCTGGGGACGCCGCGGCCTTGTCTCCTTGTCCTCTCCAGCTCCCGCCTCTACCTGAACCTACACGTGGTCTCATACATGCTGATCACCCGGTCCTGTCCATCCTGCCTCTTGCCCATTTTTACAGCTCCTATTGCCCTGTCCCAACCCACCACACCTCCTCCCTTTCTGGTGGTGAACATCTCCCATCTCCTCCCTTTTACTGCCAGAGTCATCTTCAAAACCTGGATTCCTCTACTTAGAACCACTTAGCAGCTTCCTCCTGCCTTTAGAATAAACACCATCCAGGCCTAACTGCCTGGGCTGGCTCTTGCTTACTTCTCCTATCCCTTCTTCCTTCATTCCTCAGAGCTCCTGGAAAATGCCATACTCCTTCTGTCTTGGCCCTGGTTGGTGGTGTGTGCTCTGTTCTCATCATTGTTTTCTCTTCCCTTTGTGGACACCCACTCACCCTTCCCATCTCAGCATGACTCCCTAGGCCAGGTTGATCCTCCACAATGCACTCCTACAACACCCCTACTTTTCCTTTGCACATCTTCTGTAATGTATAATCACTTTGCTTATGCCATCTTTCCCTTTAGGCCATCAGTTCCACAGGGGGAAGTGAGCAGGTTTATTTTGCTTCCCATTGTCCCTTCCACGGTGCTTGGAAGACAGAGTTCTTCAACAAATATTTGTTGACTGGCTAATTTCCCTAAGTTGGTTAATTGCTTCTCCAAAGTTCAGTGCTTTTGAACAATACTAGGAAAATTTACCTCTGAAGCACAACTTCTATGTGCCCAAGTTAAATCCTTCCTCCTTGCCCATGATTATAAATACTACAATCTGGATGAACTAAGACATTTTCTAGTTTAGCACAAGACTGTCTACTGTTTGAGTTCCAACGATTTCCTTATGTCTCGTGTGTTTCCTTTGGGCCACGTCTGAGCTGCAGTCCTGCAAGAATGATTTCTCATCTGTTTCTTGTGCTAGATAACACCATATTAGTCTTGAATAAATGTGACAAAGTTCCAGCCAAATTCATCATCCCAGTAGAAACCAATGCCCAGGATTTCAATCAAATGGAAAAAGGAGAAAGAAATAGGCTACCCTGAATTTATTTATGAGTTGTGTGCTCCTAAAATTACAGTCTACAAGGGCTGAAATAAAATAATGAGGCTGCCATTTCTCTCTAGCTAGGAATATATCCAAGCCAGTTGTGTCTTCTTTGGACACTACAGAGAAAACTACATAGGCAAAAAAAGTGTTTTCCTCATGTGAATCAGGAGGCAGGAATGTTTTAGTAAATGGCACCACCATCCACATTAGCACAAGCCAAAAAGCAAGAGCTATTTTTCACTCCTTTCTCTCCACCTGTTAGTGGTCTCTTGCCTCAAGAGCTTGCAGATTGGTACTACCTCTCTGTGTCTCCACATCTCCACCACCATCTCCTTACCCTTCCTTGTAGCTCTGGACTTCCACTTTAACCTCCTGAAAATTCATTCTCTGCACAGCAGCTAAAGTGATCCTTCAAATCTATAATCAGTGTATATCATTCTGTTGCTTAAAACCTTCCCATAATTTCTGACAACTTGAAAGAAATTGAATTTCTTAGCTTACAAAGTAAATGCCTCTTCCTTGAGGAGAGATTCATGGCTTTGTTCTTTCTCAGAGCACCTATTGCTACATGACATAGTAGGTACTTACTGTATTATTATTATTATTATTATTTTTGTCTTGCCCACCAGAATTTCATCTCCTTTTGGGCAAGGACTTTGAAGATCTTGCTCAGTGTTGCATATGCGACATCTGTGAGAGTGCCTGGTGCAAAATCAGTGCTCAATGAATGCTTGTTGAGTGAATAAATGAAACAAACAGATGGACTCAGCCTTCTTTGGATCCCTTCCTCAGGAAAATTTCCTATAAATCAAAAGGAAAAGTGGCACAAGGCAGTCACACTTGAGCAGTTACTATTGTGACTAGGTGGCTTTCTGGTTATCTGCCTTGATGTTTGGAGAACACAGACATGAGATTTAGCATGTCCTTCTACTGAGACTGTGGCCTGATAATTAACCAGGTCTCCTTTTGGCTACGCTACCTAGCAATCAATGCACGACTGTGCCGCCCGGCTGGTACCTGCTGGGCACAGAGCTCATTTCCTCGGTGGAGCTGCTGACTGGAGCTGTTTGTCCCCCAAAGGGTGCTAAGCCCTCATTAGCAGCTTATAAACATTTTCCTGCTCTTCAAGCCTGGGTCTTTAGTAAACAGTGGGGGCATTTACTAAGTCCTCTGTAGAAGTGAGCCAAATTTTTGGAAATATGCATATTGAGAGACTTTGGAATAAAAATTCACTTACAATAATGCAAATAGTATGTTTCTTTGTAGACAGAATCACCAGGCTTCAATTAGGTGTTTTGGAAACATTTGTCTTTCTTTCTTTCTTTCTTTCTTTCATTCTTTCTTTCTTTCTCTTTTTCCCCATGAATTATCCCGGTGGCTCAATTTCAGGAATTATTTCCTCAAGCCCCTACTTTTACTTGCTCCTCTTTTCATAGGGAGCCAGGGAGGGTTCTTCCCTTCAGTAGTGGGATCAGAGGATACCTGATTAAGGGGTAGAACTCTTGTGCTTAAAAGTTAAAACTTTTATTTTTTTATTATTTTTTAAAAAAGAGTATTTATTTATGTATTTGAGAGAGAGAGAGAGAGAGAGAGAGAGCAGAAGAGCAGAGGGGCAGAGGGAGAGGGAGAAGCAGACTCCTTGCTGAGCAGGGAGCCTGACATGGGCTTGACCCCAGGACCTGGGATCATGACCTGAGCCAAAAGCAGACACTTCACTGACTGAGCCACCCAGGTGCCCCCAAAGATAAAACTTTTAGTTGAAGTGTCCCATATATAAAAAAGGAACATATGCTAAAGAGTCGGCTTGATGAAATTTTAGGTTCTGTTGTCGATGAACACTTGAGTAGTTTCCAGTCTGGCAAACATGGGCAGAAAATCTGCTTCTCTTGCTCACTCTTGCTCAATCTCACCTTCTTCTTCCTGTCTTCCCTTCCTTCCTCCCCTTTTCCTGCCTCTATCCCTTCCCTTCCCACCTTCCCCTCCTCCTCCTCCTCCTCCTCCTCTGTTTCTTCTCCTTTTTCAAAATGGAGACCATCTACCAGCGAAAGCTACACAGAGATACACATTGGTTTGGGGATCCCACTTTGAGGATAAATCTGTATCTTGTGGTCATAAAGGTCTTTACTCAGTGTCGGTCCAATCTGCTGATTCTCCCCTGGAAGAACCTGGTGCTTTTCTGGGGCTGGACCCAAGCATCTTTTGATATTCCCTCTCTCATCTACCAAGACTTGAAGGAGCACCTGCACCAGACCTGGGGTAAGGGAGGGACAGCCAGCAGCTGCCCAGGCACTGGACTCTAATGGTGAATTCAAACATCTCTCTAAATGGTGCACTGGTTAACTCATTTCCCTATTCCGTGATTCACACAACCAAGGAAGTTTAACTTGGGCTGCCAAAGATAGTGCCCTCCAGTGCAAAATTAAAATACCCCAAACCTCTCCCCACTTGCCCAGACCTCTGTCTGTGATATATCTAATGTAGAAATACTCAGGCTGAAATTCTGTTCCCAAACAGTGTTTTCTACCAGGAACAACTGGTTTAATTTGCCTCTAAGTTTTAAACCCTTTATATGCTTCCCAAAGATCTGCCTAGTTAGTAAGATAGAAAAATGAAAGGCGTTTTTTCATTATTTCTCTTATAATGTGGATGCTGCTTTGGACTTGGAAAGTGAATTGGGAAGTGCATTGGTTTCTGTATCTAATTTTTATTAACTTAAACAAGATTGTCCTCACCAAAAAATGTACAACAAATGCTTAAAGCTCAGATTATTGGCTGGCTTGAGCGCCTGAAGCACGTGTTTACTCTGGCCTTGTGTGTAATTCTGGCCCTCTTTACTCCGGAAGCCCAGAGGGAAAGGGTTGGCCCGGCAGCCCTGGGGCTGGCGCTGAGTCCTGGGGCCTATGTGAACTGGTTGTGTGGCCTTGGGTGAATCACATGATCACCTTGGTCCTTAGTTTCCAAAAGATGACAGGGTTAGACAAGATAATTCTGAGATTCCTACCAGTGTTGACAGCTGTGAAATGATGAGAACTGTGTTGTGCGGGCAGTTGTTTTGTTCTGAATGAATATAAGGCTTTATAAAAGTACTGTGAATGCCCAGTGACTCAGCCCTAATGAACAGACTGTTGCAACTCAATTTTTCTTTGCTGGTTTTCCCCTGACCTGTGAAAATGCCTGACTGGGTAGAACAAGAAAGCTGGTGTCAACTGCAGAAATCTGACGCACGAGTCTTAATGAAATAGCGATTATTATTAAAGTTCTCCTTGTTAACCGGCTGGAATGCCCAGTGTTGCCAGGAGAATCCTGTGGCCTTGTCCTTGGCGCTGGTGGAATTCCCCTGGGAGAAGCAACCTCACCGCCGGTGTGTGGGTGTGCGGGTGTGTGTCTGTCCTCTTGGCTTCTGGCTTCAAGTCCAAAGTCTGCATTTGACTCCTGCTCGTTATTTATTTATTTATTTATTTATTTATTTTCAGCATAACAGTATTTATTATTTTTGCACCACACCCAGTGCTCTATGCAATCCAAGCCCTCTGTAATACCCACCACCTGGTACCCCAACCTCCCACTCCCCCTGCCACTTCAAACCCCTCAGATTGTTTTTCAGAGATGGGGAGTTAGAGAGGAGAAGGGAGTTGGGGGAAATTGGAAGGGGAGTGAACAATGAGAGACTATGGGTTCCTGCTTGTTTTTTGTTTCCTCTGTTTGTTTTATTTTTTCCTATCTATGAAATCTTAATACAGGCACCTCATCTCTCTTGATTGCCCAGCACAGAAGCTTCTCAGAAGACACAGGAGAGTTGACCTCTGTCTCTTTGACAGGTCTCATTGCCCGTTACTGTGAATTTTTACATTTGTCAGTTGTCTTGATTTATATTAGTTTTCCATGGTTGCTGTAGCAACCTAGTGGCTTAAAACCACATGAACTGGTTCTTTTACAGTTGTGTAGGTGGAAAGTTTATTGGGGTCCCACTGGGTTAAGATTGAGGTGTTGTAAGACATGCATTTCTTTCTGGAGGGATTTGGGAAGAATCCATTTCCTTGTCTCTTTAGCTTCTGTCATGCACCCTCCCTCCTCCCCCATGACTCTTCTCCTCTTCAAGCCAGTGATGTCCCATCTCCCTGATCCTTCTTCCATAGCTTTACTTCCCTCTGACCCTAACCAGAAGAGGGTCTCTGCTTTTAAGGGTTCATGTGATTAGTTGGGCCAATCTAGAAAATCCAATGATATTAATAATCTTTCATCTCAAATTCCTTAACTTATTCATACCTGTAAGTTCCTTTTGCCACATATGGTTCACAGGTTCTATGGATTAGGGCATGGGTGTCTTTTAGGGGAACATTATTCTGTAGAGCATTGTATTTTGTGGAGAGAGTTATAAACTTCTTCTCCAAGTCTAGGGTTGCCATGGATTGTTTCACTCAGAAGCCAATGGAGCAGTTGTTAACTTGCAGGATGTTCACTAAGGAGTGTCCTTGGAAGCAACAGCTATGGGTGGATGGGAAGGCAGGAGTGAGCAGGACAGAAGTTGAGTTCTAGCCTCAGCCAACCCTACAGGGGACTCTGGAGTTAGAATGGCCCTCAGAGCTGTCCTGATCAAAGCTGAGATGTTCTTAGAGTAGCTAAGAAATTGTGCATTAGTAAAATGGTAGAGCCAATAGTACATATCATATTCTTTGGATATAAACCTATATTCTTATCCATTGTACATGAAAGTAGTCAACCTCCAGAAAAAGCATAAGCAAGCTTTTTCTGTAAAAGGCCTGATAGTATACAATTTTGGCTTTGTTGGTCATGTTGTCTCCATCTTAATAACTCAACTCTGGAGTTGTGGTGCTGGAGACAATACATAAAAGAATGACAATACTGTGTTTCAGTAGAATTTTATTTACAAAAACAGGTGGCTTGCTGGACTTGGTTGCAGGTTACCAACTCCGGCTCTAAGAAGTCATTGGGTTGAACAGGTGCCAGGGAATAAGTTAGTGGTTCTTACATTGGTGCATGCATCACAATGACCCAGAGGACTTGTTCAAACAGAGGAGAGGCTCAACTCAATCTCTGGAGTTTTGGTTCAACAGATTTGGGGTGGAACGCTGCAAGTTGTGGTTTTAACATGTTTCCAGGTAAAGCTGATGCTGCTGGTACAGGGACCACTCTTTGAGAACCACAGGCTTAGGTTTTCACTCATGAATGAGAAACAGAGATACTTTCTCAAAGAAAAGTTTTTAAGCTATCCTTCAGTAAAACAGTAATGCACATCTGTCTTCTGAATGCATAACTAAAGTGCATACTACCTACATGGATTCCTTTCTTCAGGTCTCTGGCAGAGGAGGAGTCAACGCTTTCTTAAGTTGTGCAATTTGAAGGATGTCAGAATGGCTTCCCCAAAATGCTTTTTATAATCTACTGATGAGTCAATGTTCTAATTTTCAGCAGGGACCAGCCTCCAGGAATGCAAATTCTTTATTCATGAAATGAAAATACCCTGGATAAAGGGAAACAATTTGAAAGCGGGGAGATGAGTATAAGATTTGGGGGTGATAGACTACCTACTGGTTTAGTGGACATGGAAAGGAAAGATTTTTCCTTCTTAGCTACAGTTTCCTAATCTGTAAAATGGGAATGATATTTATTATTTCTCAGGTTATTATAGGATTCAGATAAGATCAAGTGAACTAATGCATCTAAAATCTCTCTTCCTGTTCATATAGTTATTTAAATTGGTTTTATTAATTTTTTTTCCCTTTGGGACAGGATGGCTGGAGATAGCAGGAGACAGTATTTTTGGGAAGAAGGTGTTGTCTTAGTGAGGGTGAGGGAAAAGCAGGATGGACAGGGAGGTTGCTGAGGACAAACTACATATTTTACATTATATAAAACATAATGTGTAATAATATCTAAGGTAAATTTTAAGATGAACCAGATGTATCAGTTCAGTTTTCCTGCATAACAACCTGCAAATCACCTGGATTAAAACAACAATGATTTATTTAACTCATGATTATGCTTAGTAGCTCTTTTGGTCTTCTTTGAGCTTGGCTGATCTTGGCTGAGCTTGTGAGTCTGGTCTTTGGTGGATCAACTAGGTGTTGGCTGGTCCTAGATAGCCTCTTTCATATGACTGGTTGACTAGAAGCTGAAGTGATGGGATGATTATATCCAAAGTTTTTCAACTTCCAGTAGGCTCACAGGGTCTGTTCATGTGGTGGCAAGGTTCTTAAAACCAGGCCAGAGCAACAAGGCCTCTGGAGGATTAAGCTGAGAAGTAGCTAAATATCACATCTGCCTTCTATTTGTTAAAGCAAGTCACATGCCCAGATTAAAGGGGTGGGGGAATAGACTCCACCCCTTAATAGGAGAGGCTAAAAAGCTTTTGAACTGTATTTGAAATCTACTGTACTAGGTATAAACTATTCCAACTCCTTAGTCTGGTCTGGTTTTATAATTTACTGCTTCAGGTTTTTGGTATTCAAACTCCAAAATTCAAATGAGCTAAGAATTGCCCAGCACATTCCAGGCATCCCATTATTCTTATTCTGATTTATAGAAGAAGGTATATAAAGACCTCTAAGAACTTACACAATTCTGAATCAGATATATGAATGATCCCCTTGTGTCCCAGGTAGAAGAGAAAAGCATTTTGGGTAATTAGAATTTTGAAGAATGTGGAAAAAATCATTTTATTTTAGTTTTTAAAAAATGTTGGTATATATAGAGAAAAGATACAGAAAGTTGTGCCTTAAGATGTGTGGGTAGAAGAAAGGACAAATAAAATAAACCATATATAAATGTTCTTTGAGATAATTCTGAAGCCTGAAGAATAAAAATAAAAGGTTAATATGAAAATAAAGTAAAATTTTATGAATATTTGACTTGAAACTGGTGGGTTAATCCAGATTTATCTCCAATGTTGGTGGTCTTTAGAGAATTTTATAATTTTGTGATTGTTCTCTTTGTGTTGGATCTTTACATGAAAAATCTTTAGGAAATTGTGGCCCAGACAAACTGAATTATCTTAGGAAACCCAGCTAGTTAGTAGTAGAGTTAGGACTAGAACCTACATCACCAAGTTGCAAATCCAAGATTTTTCCATTATCTCCTACTGTTTCTATCATAGCCGCTGTGTTCAGAGGCTCCTACTTTTAGGGAATATACTCACAGAGAGGAAGTCCATTGGAAAACTGCAAAATATTAGTCATTCCCATCAGAATGGGAAGTTGAATGGGTGAGGGCATCCCCTGTTCTTCCTATTTGAAAAGGCAGCCGTGTCTTTCAAGGCATTTTGGAGGATGCGCTAATAGTGCCTCTTGCCGAGCTTTTGGTTGGGCATGTCTACATTACCTACTAAGTAGGTGACAACATTTTCCTTGGTGGAAAGTGCATTAGGTAATGATATTTTTCCTATGCACTCATCAACAACACTGTCCCTGTCCAAGACATGGCCATGAGTTAGCTCATGTTCTGTATAGGGGGAGAGGTGCACAGTCACACCTCTCCCAGACACCCCTTGTTGATTTTAAGCTACTGAAACTACTCTTTGTGTTGCGGGGTGACTATTAACTATATTTGACAAAAAGAATGTTTTCCATGTTCTGGTAAGGAAATCCTCTGTCAAGATAAACAGCCCTTCCCCTCCTCTCCTCCAACTTGGGTCTTGCCAGGAAGGTCTAAATAGGTTCTCTGTAGTCATTTTCTTTTCAATATTTCACACTGGAGTTCAGTTATAAACTTGAAGCCAGAAAAATTAACTTTTGCTGAAAGACCACAGAACCCACAGAATAGAGAGCTATTTTAGGTTCAGGTATCCAGCCCCAGACCTCTCTTAGACATTTTGTGTCTAGGGAAATGTCCTTTTTCTCTCCTCTCCTTTTCTGTCATTTTCCTATACAATTAATTTAATAACTATGCCCCTGTTTTGAATTTTCGTGAATATAATTTTCTACCCAAACATGCAGCTCCTCCATTTTTCTATTCCAGACTACTTTATGAAGGATCTGGTTTGCCAATGAGCTGAAATCTACCCTTAATCCTTTATGATGCTGCTGAACAGTGTTTGGAGATGACTGATTTCTCCCAACCAGTTCCTTGGCCAAGATACATCTTTTTGTTACAACAAATCTGTGCTCTTGCCCTTCAGTAGGGGTGGGGATGCCTTATGTTACTAGACAAATGGGCTATAACTCCACACACAGGTGGTGCCTCAATGAACACAAAAACTAGTTCAGGCCCATTGACATGAATAGGAGCTACCATTCTCATTACAGCTTTCTCTCCTTTCACCCCTTGTACTCTTTGTAACTTCTTTTCTTCTTCCCAGTGGCCATCAACATGAATTCTTTCTTCGAGACCCCCATCTTGAAATTCGGGCAGTGGTGAGATGGGATGTGGCACAGGGAAGGGGTACAAATGATGTTTTGCTTTTGGATTCACACATCGGAAGAACCATCCTACCCACAGATTTTTGCCTTCTGGAGAAGACTAAATTCTCCCCTGCCCTTCCTAGGCCTACACAGTGACTTCTGCAGTTGGAATCTGACTTGGGTGCTAAGGTTGCCTGTAGGAAGTGATCTGAACCCAATCAAAAAGTGAGTTGGAAAAAAAAAAAAAGTGAGTCTGACTTCTGGATAAGAGGTATCATGAAGCCTTGGGGTCCCAGAGTGCCTCCCCTCGTGACTCTGCACATCTCAGGGGTGGAGGCTTAGGACTGCAGCATCCCAGGCCTTCTTTCCATCTTGTTATTTCTTTTTTGCAATGCATTGAACCATTGTGTGTTTCTCTAAGACCCGGAAAAGTATGGAATTCTGAATTATTGTCATAGGCTGCCTGCAGTCATACCTGAATGTGCTTGGCAAGAAGAGGACACTCACAAATAAGTGAAACCATATGATAATTGACTCTCTCTGCTTGACTTATTTCACTCAGCATCTCTTCCAGTCCCGTCCATGTTGCTACAAAAGTTGGGTATTCATTCTTTCTGATGGAGGCGTAATACTCCATAGTGTATATGGACCACATCTTCCTTATCCATTCGTCCGTTGAAGGGCATCTTGGTTCTTTCCACAGTTTGGCGACTGTGGCTATTGCTGCTATAAACATTGGGGTACAGATGGCCCTTCTTTTCACGACATCTGTATCTTTGGGGTAAATACCTAAGAGTGCAATGGCAGGGTCATAGGGAAACTCTATTTTTAATTTCTTGAGGAATCTCCACACTGTTCTCCAAAGAGGCTGCACCAACTTGCATTCCCACCAACAGTGTAAGAGGGTTCCCCTTTCTCCACATCCCCTCCAACACATGTTGTTTCCTGTCTTGTTAATTTTGGCCATTCTAACTGGTGTAAGGTGACATCTCAATGCAGTTTTAAATAGCATGGAGGACATGGGGAGATAGAGAGGAGAAGGGAGTTGGGGGAAATTGGAAGGGGAGGTGAACCATGAGAGACTATAGACTCTGAAAAACAATCTGAGGGATTTGAAGGGGCGGGGGGTGGGAGGTCGGGGAACCAGGTGGTGGGTATTATAGAGGGCACAGATTGCATTGAGCACTGGGTGTGGTGCAAAAATAATGAATACTGTTATGCTGAAAATAAAAATAAATTAAAAAAAAAAAAGAAGAGGACACTCAGACATTGAAAATAACTTTGAATTTTCCTGGACCATAAATGGTAAGGAAATGGAACTCATAATATTAAAGAAGAGGAGAAGTGGCTGCTGTCTCTCCCTGTCACATACTTATTCTTCCATTTAATTAATGTTCACTGAGGACTTTTCTCTGTAACAAGGACTGTGCTGGGTGGCCAAGCTTCAAGACTAAGGTGCCTTCCTCCCACATAGTCTCCAGTGTATACACACTCTCACACATATAGGCACACCTAATTTGTTATTATTGTTATAATTAATTGCATCTGTCCTCTGCATTTTACTTTTAGGCTATTGTCTCATTGTTCTTAGTTCTAACTTAGAAGGTTTAAATAAGTCTCTACTGTCTGCCCTTCCCCCCACGTCATCACTCTCCCTTTCCACAATGACATCGATTTAATCTCTCATTAAGACAGTGATGTAGTGGGGGAAGATCATGGGAATGGGAGCAGTGAGAAGTGTTCGGATCCGAGGTTATAACCATTGCTTTGTCTCGGTTACTTTATCTGTAGAATACAGGGTTAGCAGGGTAGAAGGATTCGTTTTCCTTCCAGTATGGATTTTCAATGATTCTATTTCCTGCCTCCTGACTGCACCCTCACCCCCGATCCCCAGCTTTAACAACCAACTATGGCCTAGAGGACATGATGCAAACTCATTTGTTGTCTATTCATGACCCTACCAGTGAGGTCCCTTGCAGAGCCCTACCTGCCTCCTGCACATGGAACCTCCAGGACAGCAGACTCCTGGTTTGTTGGCTTTCCCCACTCTCCTTCCTGTCTACTTCCTCATTAGGTTCTCCCTATTTACAAAGCCACATCTGTGTCCAGATCTTCCTCATCTTTCCAAGGCAATGTCTTCCAGAAGACTTCTCTCTTCCTACTCAACTGACTGAACTGCTTTCTCTTTGTCTTGCAGAGGTTCAGTCTTTCATGGGACATACATACCTAGGCATCACATACATGTATAATGTTTAGGTATGTATGTATATATCCATATCTCTATCTGTATATATCCTTTTTAAAAAAAGATTTTATTTATTTATTTGACAGACAGAGATCACAAGTAGGCAGAGAGGCAGGCAGAGAGAGAGGAAGAATCAGGCTCTCCGAGGAGCAGAGAGCCCGATGTGGGGCTTGATCCCAGTACCCTGGGATCATGACCTGGGCCGAAGGCAGAGGCCTTAACCCACTGAGCTACCCAGGTGCCCCCGTGTATATATCCTTATTGATATTATAGATATTGATATCTATCTCTCTCTCTCTATATATATGTTTATATATATATGTATATGTATATATGTGTATATATGTATATATACATATAGATATGATAGATATAGATATCTATATATAGATACTGGTATCTATAAGAAAAGAAAATTCTAATCTTATGTCATTTTGTATCTGGGATGTATGACATGAAAAATACTCAAGAATGGACATTCACAACTCTTCCTCACTTAAAAGAATTCACAGCGTTTTTTTTTCTACCTGGAGGAAAATTCTGTATATTCTAGGTTGGCACACAAACTTTTATTTGAAAAAACCTGAGTGATGGGAGGGGAAATATCTGCATTGATTAATTTCCAAGAGCTATGGGTAGAAGAAAATACAGTCAAGAAGATTGAAAGTTTTGTTCCCTGGTGTGAAATTTAAGCTCCATGAGAGCAGGGATTTTGTGTGACATGTTCTCCAGTTTACCTCTGTTCTTGAAATTCTGGGCACACAGTAGGTGCAACTGCACTTTTGCTGAAAGAATGAGTGACAATGGCCCATTCCAGGTGGGCTGTTGGTGATCGAAGGGAGGGATCTGGGAAGTTGAGGGAGATGGATGGCGCTGATGTGTGGCTGCTGTGCATGTGAGTTTTTGAGAAAGGTGGGGAAAGAGTTTAGATTTTGCTGTGAGTTATGAACAAATCCTTCCTTAGCTTTTTTTCACATGCTAGTAAAGACAAAGATTCCTTAGATGTTGGACCAATGTTTCACTGAATGAGGTATAATTCCATCATCTCTTGCAAGGGATGGGAGTCCCCAGAAGGGAGGCACAGGCCCCCACAGGAGAAGGTGCTGCACTGAGTGGAGAACAGAAGTCCACTTTCTCATGTGCACTTTTGCCACCACAGGCGAGACCCTGGTGTGTGCAGGCTTGGCCATGGGAAAGTGAGTCACTTTCCTTGAGGAATGAGGTAATTCTCAGGTGCTGTGTCTCACTGGCTATTTCGGATACTTCCGGTCACTGGTTCAATGATGTTCTGTTTGGAATGAATAAACAGAGTGCCAGAAAGTACATCCACACTCTGTAGGGGTATCTAGGAAGAAAGAAATTTTCAGCAGATAAAAACTTCATGGTCTGCATTTTGAAAAAATAAGATGTATTGCAATGGAGGTGACTCTTTTTTGTGTGTGTGGGTCAAAGAATCCGAATTTAAGATATCCAAAATTTTTCTACAACAAAACAGAGCTTTGAGTGTAAAAAACAGCCAGATGTACACAGGAGGGACTGCTCTCTAGATGAAAGAGAAATGTTTCTTTTTCCCTTCTTCGTGTATCCATTCATTTTGCAAATTTGTACTGAGTATTCCCACAGTAGGTCTTGGGGGTAGAGTGATGAATAAGAGAAATCCTAATCCCACCCCCTTCTTCCAAACCCCCTCCCCCCAGCAACCCTCAGTTTGTTTTGTGAGATTAAGAGTCACTTATGGTTTGTCTCCCTCCCAATGGACATTGGGGAGGGTATGTGCTTTGGTGAGTGCTGTGAAGTGTGTAAACCTGGTGATTCACAGACCTGTACCCCTGGGGATAAAAATATATGTTTATAAAAAATAAAAAATTAAATAAAAAAAAGAGAGAAATCCTAGACTCTGCTCCCTGCTCAGGAGATTATAGTCTTGTGGGGAACAGATATTAGATCAGCAGAGCCAAATATGATGCCTACTTTGAACAGGAAAGTAGCGGGAATGTGGGAGCCTCTAACATGACTAGACTGAGGGGTTTGGTAAGACATGTTTGAGAAAGTGACTTTTAATTTGAAGGTTGAATCTGGGAATTAGAGTTCATCTGAAAAAAAACAGAAGAGGGTTCCAGGAAATGGAAGTAGTGTGTTCTAGCCTCAGAAGGAAGGAGTGTAGTCCTTTTGAGAGTGGAAATGTTGGTGGCAGTGGGGACGGGAAGGGAGGGTGGTTTGAAGCAAGGCTATATGTAAGGATTCCATGTTCTTTCCCGAAGGCACTGGGAAGCTATTGAAGGATATTGCACTGTTTAGGTGCCATGAATTCTATGACACAGTGATCCTAGTTTTCTATGGCTGCTGTGATAAATGACCACACACATCAAGGTTTAAAATAACAGTTCTAGAGGTCCAAACTGGGGCCTCTTTCAAGGCATTGACAGAGCTGTGTTCCTTCTGAAAGCTCTAGGAGAGAATCCTTTATCTTGCCTTTTCCAGTGCTTAGAGGCCACTTACATTCTTTAGCTCATGTCCTCCTTCTATTAGGATCCGGACATGTTTGAGGCCTTGACTCTGCCAACCACACATATAACGCCTGGAGATGGCAATATCTGGTTGGTATGTATTCCACAAGGACAGGAGCCATGGCTCTTTTGCATACCAGTATATACTGTATCTGACACTTTGGCACATAATAGGTGCTTCAGAAATACTTGCTGGAAGAGTGAGGAGAAAGGTATTTAAGAAGTTCTGGCTATAGAAGAAAGAATGTACTGAATTAGGGCAAGAGTGGTTGTAGATAGACCCATTAGAGAATTGTTTTTGTTCAAAAGATGGATCAGAGTTGCCTGGAAGAGGTGGTGTCTGTGGCTCGATTTGAGAACAGTTTAGGAGACAGTCAACAGGACACAGAGGCTGATTAGAAGCAATTAGATTGCTTGAGCATGGAGGAAGGTTACAGTGCTTCTAATATCACAGGGCACCTGGAGGAACAGCAGGTTTGGATGAGATGAGCACAGTTTGGGATGGGCTGAGTTTGAGTTGCTTGAGGTTGGGGTACCTAAGTATCAACTCCTAACAAGCAGTGACCTATGTTGAATCTGAGTCTTAAGCATGAGTTGGAGGTTGGAATTTGAGATTTGGAAGTCAAATAAGCACTTCAGAGGTGGTTCATGGAAGTCACCGACTCCGACATGGTCACATAGAGAAGTGTAGATGGGGACGGAGAGAGAGCCTAGACCAAGCCCTGGAGCACTGTTCACAAAATCTGCTTCTCATTCTTGTATCACTACTCTGCATGTTGAAACTCAGGCTTGGAAAGGATCATTGTTTGTGTCAAGTGTTTTTGCCATTGTGTTGCTTTTACGAACATTTTTTTATTAGGATAAACCCTGGGGGGTTGGCATGGAATATGGAAATCACATATTTTTAGAAAATCCACTTGGAGATTGCCTGCACCAAAGTTTTTGGTGTGAGATTTAGAATTTGGGTCTAGTTAGATGAATATTTATCAAGTGTGAGTGGGGAGTGTGTTAGTGCTATGTCCAAACAGGCACTCCCAGTGATTGGAGGGAGGAAGGACTGGGTCCATCCTCTCTTTCTTTCCTTGTTTACCTTCTTACCATAAAGGCTTGGACTGAACGGGAGCTAGGGTCCCTTCCTGGGTATCCTGAGGGCAATGGCCCAGTGAGAGTTTAGAGATTTTGGAGTAATGGTTATGAAGGATGGGAAGAACAAGGGCACTACCAGAGCCCAGTGACCTCATCTTGGGAAACTGGATAGAATCCCATCACCAAAACTAAATGGCACAAAAGAAGAGAGGGTGTTTAGGGCCTTTGTACTTAAGAATATTCGTTGTGAGTGGACAACCTTAATATATCCTTACCAGGATTTTAAAAATGTGGAGAGAGGCCCAGGATACTCCAACGTTTTTGAGATCCTAAGTATAAAAAACCCAAACCAGAACAACAATGAAAAATGGAAGAAATGATGACACAATGTGGCAGATATTCTGGAATATCTAAATGTACGTTAAACAAACAAATTCTTTTAAACTCCAAAACAGACACTGTAATGCAGTTTAACTGTGTTAGGCATGAGATATTTATTTATTTGTTTATTTAGGAGAGTGTGCAAGCAGTGAGAATGAGTAGAAGAAGGAGAGAATGTTAAGCAGGCTCCACACCCAACACTGAGCCCAACGCAAGGCTTGATCTCACGACCCAGAGATCATGAACTGAGCCAAAATCAAGAGTTGGGTGCTTAGCTGACTGAGCCACCCAGACGCTCTAGGAATGATGTATTTAAAAGATTTATAAAAGTCAATTTACTGTGTACCTTGTGGTATGGCCTCTTGATGCAACATGTGATTAGAGTTGATTGATGAATGTTATTATCCTTCAACCTTGTGTGCCATCTATGTGTCCTATATATATCATGAAAGTCAAAAACTGAGACCCTGTGATTGCTAGGCTTAGGTCAAATGGCCCTTCAGTGACTGTTCTTAGTACATTTTAACCATTATTTAAAACCCCAATAAAGTGTTCTTCCCCTCTCTTCAACATTAATCAAGAGCCAATACATGCCAGGAAATGGCCTGTGCCAGGTATGGGGGGCACAAGGATGAATACCATGTCGCTCTCTGCTGGAACAGTTTGCATGGCTGAGGAAGCAGCCACAGCTCGCTCTAATTCCGGGGCATTTTTCTCACTTTTGCTATCTTCTCTTGAGTTCCGAGGATTTAAAAGTTGTCCCATTTCCTTCTGCTCCTCTTGAATTTAAATTCTTTACTACTTTTTAAACAAACCCTATGCACATTATATCACGATTTATTTTAATGTGAAAATAAAATTTATTGTCACAATAATTAATTGTAAATTACAGACAATTTTGTTGAAAAATGTAATAAGCAAATGTCATATCTTTTGGTGTAGACTCTACAACATGCAGCCTTGAGCCTTAGGTACTCAACTAAAGCTATTTTGCTGGTTGATGCTTTTGATGTTATGGTCCCTTTTGGACTCCAACATGACAATGGTTTAAAATGACAGGAGCAGAAACTGTTAACTGTCACCCACTAGTCAATTCTGTCTGTCTTCCTTTTGGTAAAGGGAACTCCACCACTTTAGGAAGTGATGTCTGCTCACCTGGAGACTACATTTCCCAGCCTCCTTTGCAGTTGGGTGTCCTGTTCAGAGTTCAGGTCAATGGGATAGGAGAGAGATCCACTCCTGCTACTTGTGGGTTTTGCCTTTAGACAGAAGCTTCTAGTTAGCTCCGAGAGCTGCGATTATCTCTACTTTTGGCACTCTGGGGGAGAAGCTTTTAGCTCTCCCTGACTGCCAGGTCACGTGCACGGGTACCTATTATATCACTTACCTTACTCTGTTGTAAGAACTTTATCTGCCAGGCTCACTGTGGAGCTCCCTGAACTCTTGGTCATATTTGCCTTTCCAGCACTGAGTAGCAGACGGTGTTCCTGCCCCTTCAGTGTTTGCTAAACGGTGAGGGAACCTCCACATCGGGTTTCCTATGTCAATTTGGGTCAGTCTATAAAATGGTGCAAGGAGCATAGAAAGCATCTCATTCATGTATGTTAGTCACTCAAAAATAGTTGATAGTAACTGTATTTCAACAACGGACTCCTCACCTTTTCCCATCCTGTAATCTTACAGAATGCGTCCATGCCTTTGTGTTTCTACCATCCTCACAATGCCCACACAGCTAGCCAACAATGAAAACCTTTAATTTTCAATAAATATTCTGTAGGGTGTTAACACGGGATTCGACCAAATGGTTAAATGTCACTCAGAGAATTTGCTAATTACCTTGTGGGAAATTCAGCTTTTTTTTTTTTCTTAAGATTTTATATATTTATTTGACAGAGAGAGAGAGAGATTAGCAGCAGGCAGGGGGGCGGGGGGGGGGGGGGGAAGCAGGTCCCCTGCTGAGCAGAGAGCCAGATGCGGGGCTCAATCCCAGGACCCTGAGATAAGGACCTGAGCTGAAGGCAGAGGCATACCTCACTGAGCCACCCGTCCTGAAATTCAGCTTTAAAAAGAGGTTGATCAGGATGCCTGGGTGGCTCAATCAGTTTAGCTTCTGCCTTTGGCTCAGGTCATGATCCCAGGGTCCTGGGACTGAGTCCTGCATGGGGCTCCCTGCTCAGTGGGGAGCCTACTTCTCCTTCTGCCTGCCACTACCCCTGCTTGTGTTCCTTCTCTCTCTTTGACAAATAAATAAATAAATAAATAAATAAAATCTTAAAAAAAAAATAAAGAGAGAGACTGATCATCTTTTTTCCTTTAAACAAAGTTCCTTGGTTTGTGACTGGAGGAGGGACTTTGCCTTGTGGAATTGTCGTGACAAAAATGTTACCTTTTCGAGCATCTCTGGCTAACACGACATCCCTGAGCCATGCTAGACACTGCTCATGGCCATCAATGCCATCATCCACTGCCTAAGCTATTCTGATTTCCTCCAATTTGGGACTCCCAGGCTAGTTTTGTTTGGACTCTGAAGATGATCTTGGAATACCCTCCCTCATTTGTTATTTGTAGGCAGGCAGGTAAACAGGAAGGCAGGGTGGAAAGCAGAGACAAGTTTATTGTACTTAAATGGTACCAGCAATAGCAATCGCTAATCACGGTGGAAATAGATTTTATTTTCTTTCCCTCTTGTGCTTTTCTATAAATAGCAAAACATGTTGAGTCAATTTTTCAAACAAACTTGTAAAATCAGAAAATACAAGGACCTTTAACAGTGGGTAGCATGAATTATCAGGGGCCACAAAGAGGTTTTTAACTATTGAAACACATTGGCAATGTGACAAGTGAGTGTTTCCCCCTTCCAAACCATTAAAAATAGCTTTTATAAACTCTTAACTCCCTCTGATGGTGAGCTCACCATTAATCACCTTTATGACATCTTATATTTAGGCCATGGATAAATCCATGGGTCCTAATCAACCACTTTCCTGAGGAAATTGGCCAAATCCCGACTTGGGGGAGATGAATCACAACAACCGTGCTATTCAGACAAATCTCTTTTCAAGTGCCCTTAAAGCTTTTTTTCATACACCAGCGAAGACAGCCACACAGGAAACAATCATAGTTTAATCTCTTGAAAAATTTCCTTCCTGCATTGCTGTGCTTTCAGACAGGTAGTCAGAGCCAGCCAAAGAAAATTAGCAGTGGCCCCTGCCAAGAGCAGGCCGCTACTTGAGCCTCTGAGCTCCCCGCCCCTTCCTCCTCTTCCCGTCCCCAGTGTGGGGGCCTGAAATGGGGTGTTCTTCTGCCCGGTGGCGGCCCTTACTGCCATTGGGAAGGAAAGAACAAGGCGCAGAAGGGCCATTGGTGACTCACTGTATGACGAGGCATTTTCAAAGTATCTCCTCCCTCTCCTCCTGGAATTCCCTCAAGCTCCTGGTTGGGACGACACATGTAGTCTGGAGGAGCACATTTGGTTTTCAGAAGTGCAGTTTCTCTGAGGGGGCATCATGACAAATGTGTGTCTGTCTTTTGCTGGTGGAACCTCACTCTTAGTGGTGAGCAGTCTGGGCTGGTGCTCAGTCCCCCTGGGGAATGCTGTTGTTTTCACAAGGCTCCTGTGAATCTGAGCTAGTTCTGAGATGGGTGGGAGGGACAGGTCCTACTTTCTGTAGGTCTGCTCGGTTCACCCCCTGCCACCAGCCACAGCCAGCACTTCACTGCGGATTTTGTTGGGGGCTCTCATGGATGCTTTCCCTCAAGGATTTGGTCACAGGTCTCGGGAAGGTCTTAGGCGGGACCTTGCTTGAAGGAGCAGCTTCCAACCAGCAAGTTCACGGAAACTGTGGACCAAAAGTGAGCCCCTTCCCCATTGATTCCTATAAACCATCAGCCTCTGGCTCAAGTCCCTGGATGGCCTGTCCTCATCTGTTCTCTGGTCCTACTAGGTGCCCACCCACTGCATGCATGCTTTTGCCCATCACACCATCTCACTCTCTTGCCTCTTGGTGCTCCCTACTCATCCAATATCTTTTCATTTTCCCTCTTGGCTTGGCAATTTCATGAACAACCTGGACAAAATTAATGCATTTCCATCTCTTGTACATTTCCCTCCTATATTTGTGACTTGTAAAAAAAAAAAAAAACAAAAGCAAAAACAAAACAAAAACTTTCTCTGCATAGACCAGAAAGTTGCCCAGTCTTTCAGATTAGGAGAGAGGAAGCAAAAGGATTCATTGGCCAAATTTCTGATTGGCACAAATGAAAGTGAACAAAATTAATGATTGTAAAAATAGTCCCTCCAGGCCACCCACAGTGTGTAGGAATTCCCTGGATCTGTTCTCACACATTTTCAGGCCAAGCAGAAAGTACTTGAAAGAGGGCCTAATGGTTTTCATCTCTTTCTTCCTCCATTGTTCAAGGATAACTGAAAGAGAGCTTTGTAATATTTCCACAAGACAGATGCATCGGCCAACTGGGAACGTTGTCTCAGCAGCCCATGTTATAACATTGACAATCCAGGTCCCCACAGTGGCTGAGGAGGGGGCCCCTCTCACACTGTTGTGAAGGAATGTCAACAACTCAGTGGCACCCTAAGATGTTCATCATAGAGTTATTTACAAAATATAATTAATGACTTATGTTTCCAGCAATAATAGGATACTTAAATCAATGTTAGTACTGTCCATTCAATGGATACTTGTCTCAGTGATAAAAGTCATGTTTTCAAAGAAAACTAAATTAATGGGAATATGCTTATATTATGTTCAGTGAAAAAATTTAGCAGGCACTGTTTATACTATTCCAATTTCAGGGTATTTGTTATAGAAAAAAGGACTATTTTTGGTAAATGGAATTATGAGTGGTTTTAATTTTACTCTCACAAACTTCATTATACCTAAAATGTTTTTAATGAAAGCAACATTGTTTTATAACCCCAAATCCCATTGTCATTATTTCTGATTATATCACTACACTCCATTTTACTTTTTAGAAACTTGAATCTCACTTGAATTGTCTTCTTTTTTTTTTTCCCCACAGTCTTTGCCCATGGAATTCTATGTAATTATTATCTGAGTTAAAAAATTCCTTTTGGTGGGATGGGGAGAATTTTTCAAATGTATTCTTCTTGGCTACAAAACCACAAGGACATGCAGTAATTTTCTTTGGATTCCCATTCCTTCTCCCCTGTCAGACAGTTTATTTTGGTTAATCAGAACTTGGGCTTGAGAAGGACTTACTATTTTCCCTACCTTCTGATAGATGAAGTTATCACTAAGGTGAGTGAAGTATGTATTAAGTATGCTGCTTTCTAGAATCTTCTGACGGTAAGTTCCCTATTCCTTGCATCTTGCTCAACTTCTGAGCTAAATCAGGCCAGATTCTTTAACACTTTCCTCTGGCCTTTGATCTATTGACATACTGTCCCCAAGATATCCATTCTGCTCATTTTTTTTCTCCTTCTTGTACACATTCAAATGTCTTCTACTCTTGGCTTAGTAGTTTCCTCCCACATGCCCATACCCTGTCTCTCTGTCTCTGTCCCCAAGACATGGTTGGAGGTCCAGTCTTCCTCTGTTCTTGCCTCAACCCTGCCCATCCCTGGTGTCACATTTACCACCACACAGGGAAATTACCTGTCTGTCTCCCTCTGCAGGGGCAGGGTTCACTTCCTGCTAATCTGTCTGACCCCAGTGTGTAACATGACACCCCATTTCCTTCGATGCTCGGAACAATAATATGAACAGAATTATGCTGGTTGTAATTTCTGTTTCCTCAGCTGCAGGATCAGTTTATTTTAGACATTGCTATGTTCCTGTTGTGATTCTTAGCACATCAGGTTCTTGTGGTCTGTTTAAAGTCTTTGTACTAAAACTTTACCTTTTCTTTATTGGCTCATGCAGCTGCATTGGTTTCTAGCTGGTTAGCTGGTCCTTTCCAGTTGTGTTTGTCTTCTCTGACTCTGTCAGGTCACACAAATGTAATGATATTCCTACAAATTGTATAGATATTATGGTTGATGAATTTGCCTGTATAGTTTTAAATTCTTTTTTTTAATTAAATTTAATTTTTTCAGTGTTCCAAGATTCATTGTTTATGCACCACTCCCAGTGCTCCATGCAATATGTGTCCTCCTTAATTAAAATTTATGTTAGAAATAGAGTTAGGGGGAAGAACAGAGGGAGAAAGAGAAGAGAAAAAGACTCCCCACTGAGTGCAAAGCCCAACTCGGGGCTAGATCCCATGACCCTGAAATCATAACCTGAACCAAAATCAAGAGTTGATGCTTAACCAACTGCACCACCCAGGCCCCCTGGACTGTTTAGTTTTATTTGGGAACTTTCCTCCTTTCTCAGTTTGTCTTTGAAAGTCTTAAAAGGAAAAAAGTGTAGAGGAGAGGAAGGGAGAAAAAGGGAAAGAAATGGGGCCAAATGATTATTTCTGTATTTTGTCTTTAAAATTCTTGTACTTTACTTCAGTGAACACCACAGTGGTTCTTAATTAAACACTGTATTTTTCCTGGAGTTCTGATACTAGGTGGAGTCTAAAGATACTGAGATACCACCTTGGCAGAGAAAAATTATGTTGACTCATACATTCTAAGGAAATTTTGGGTCAGTAATGTTATATTACAATGTCCTTGGGTAGTGGCATTACTATATAAACAACCTCTGACATTTGTCAAAGTCAAGATCTTTGAAGATATTTCTAAGGCAACATTAAATTTTATCTTCTGGGCCAATGAAAGACTGTGAATGTCCTGAATTTGATGTTTGATAGGAAACTTACCTATTATACATAATTGAAAAAGAATGCCTTCAAAGACTGGCTGATGAACCAAAATAAAATTCAGAACAAACAGGACATAACTGAATGACAAGGAGTGGGGTCATCAACCCTGAACAAGCATCTCTGCCTTATCACAACGGCTCTTCCTGGGTGCCTGTAACTGTAGCTGACTAAGCCCTGATTTGTCTGACTTCACTTCAGGAAACTCTCCTAATAATCAAGTAAGGTGTGGTGGGAACCAGCGTGAGATCCAGCCTGGCTGAGCCCAGACTAAGCTCTCAGCAACAGGCTCATCCTTGCCCAGGTTAAGTCTATGGCAATGTATTAACACTTTACTTACTTCAAATCCAAGTTCAGATGAGTCAGAGAATATCCATGTGCCTCTGGCTTCCACCCCATGATGCTTCTTTCATTTAGTTGTTGAGAGAGACCCTGGCCCAGAGAACTCCAAGGATTGATTGTTCTTGAAGGCACAAGAAATCACAACACAATTTCCTGGCCCCAGAAGACATATGTGGATGTTGGCTATATGGGGCAAGATGAGGAGGGAGCATGGCATGCCACACTGGATAGGTGGCCAGGGACCAAAATTCTTCTCTTGCTCTCTCTCCTTTGCCCCCACCTACCCTAGGCTTTGGTGATCTTTCCAACTGTGAGTTAAGTGTGCACCAAACTGCTCATTTTCCTCCTGCTCACATAGGAGCACCATATTGTAGGTTTCTTTATTCTCTACCAGCTGGTCATGGCCACCCAAGGAGAGCTCCAAGGGCCAGAGGTTAGTGAAATCACCAGAAGGGATGAGCCAGGGTCCCTGAATCCCCTTGTGGTAGGCTGCTGCTGATATGAGCGGTACATAAACTATGATGAGACTGTGATATGAGTGGTACATAAACTTTGATTAGGGTATGCTGCTGAGATTCAGGATTATTTGTTGCAGTAGTTAGACTGACCAATACAAGGTGGTTGCAAAATTCAACTTTCCAATGGCCAGGATACCTTACTTGTTCTCTGCCTCAGCTGATAATTTGGGACACTGATAATACTTATATGATAAGGATGTGAGGAGATAGAACCACAGAACAGTGTCTGGTACTCAATGAGATGTTTGCAACTACTACCATTAGGTGCCATGATTACTCCTACTAGTACCTCTGCTGGAATGCAGTCTCAGTTCTTTTTTTTTGGGAGGAGAGAGCCTACGAAGTAAGTGGTTGCTCATCCCAAGAAAGCCTACCAGAGCCCTCAACCTTCCTGAGAGGAGGAGGATAGGTTTCCTGATGAGAACTTCTGTGAAGGACTAGCTAAACTAACAAAAGAAGTCTTAGATCGTGTTACTCAGGGATTATGTGCAAGGAACTGATACATTTCCTGTTATTACTGAAGCTGAATGCCACCTAATGGCTCACAATGGATTTAGAAAGAAGAGATCATTTTGGGTTACAAGAAAACCACTGAAGAGTTCGTGGAAAGGCAGTTAATGATTTAATCTTCCCAGCTTATTTAGGAGTAGTGATCTCACCTACTGAAAAGAACAGACAGTGAACTTGGCCCTAAAATTTAATAGTGGTCATTGAGTAAATTTGACTTTTCAATGGGAGAGTCACTTAATTAAACTTAGGTAATGGGATTTTAAACAAAAACAGGTGGCATTTATAGTGACGTCCCAGCCAGTCAATTAGAATAATTAAAACTGTTTCAATTGGCTAGCAGGTAGATGTCCGAGTCCAAAGAGGGTCTAGTTAAGACATCTAGTGTGATGATTAAAAATGTGAGCTTTGGAGTCATACTGCCTGAGCTTAGATTTGTTGGCTTACCAACCATGTGACCTCAGGTGACTAACTTAGTTTCTCTAGGCTTTGGTTTCTTCATTGGTAAAGTGGAAATAGTCACAATACCTCTCTTATAAAGTTATGATGATTAGATGAGTTAATACATATAAAAGGCTTAGGACAGAATGATATTAATTATTATTATTTATCGTCATTATTAAGAGAAAATATTATTAGTAATCTGGCCTGGAACATAGCCATCTATTTCAAAGGTGTTTTAAGTTTTAAAACATTGCACTTCTATTTTAAGAAGACCCCCCTAAGGGTTTAGCATAGAACTGCACTTGCCTGATTTAATGGATATTTCATCAGCAGCAGGAAGGAAAGGGTTCAGAGCCAAGATGGTGATACACATTGTTTGCACCAAGATGCTCTTTTTCATACTTTTTGTTTGATGGTATTTTTGAGCTAACCCAAATGCTTTTGAATACTGTTAACTGATAAGGAGATTTGAAGAGATAAGAGTGAGCCTGGTGGAGAGCAGTGCAAAGAGCATTTATGGCTTCAACTCATCTCTGAAGATGAAGATGGCATCTTCCCGTTTTGCAGAGAACTATTTTCCAGGAAATTAACTTTTAACATCGTCTTTCCTTTTGTCTCTCGACTTTTCAACTCTTCTTTTTAAAACCATATCGTTTATTATTTAACCTTTTTGCTTGGAAATAATTTCAGACTTATAGGAAAATTGCAGTAAGAATATTTACAAAGAACAACACATACCTTTACCCAGATTATTCACCTGCTGAGAACATTTTATTAGGTTTGGTCTATCTTACATTCTCTCTCTTTCCATACATAGGTGTACATAGTATTTTTTTTTTTCTGAACTCTTGTAAATCGGTTGCAAACATCATGGCCTGTCATCCCTGAATACTTAGTGTTTATTTCCTAAGAACAAGGATAATTATTCTCTTACATAATAACCACAACACACTTACCAGCTTTAGTAAATTTAATGTTAGTATAATACTTTTTTCTAATCTGCTGTCCATAATAGCCCTTATAACATTTTTTCCTTCAATAAAGGATCCAGCCTAAGATTGCATTATTTGTATGTCTTTTTAGTCTCCAGAAGGCTTGTATTTAAAAAGACAGAACACTTTTAAGCACTAAAAGGTTAATCTTACTTTATTGCTCTTAATAACAAAGACAAACCAACTTGATCTATTTATGATACTTGATACTATAATAAAAAAGAAATAAAATGTTCATCTCTTAGAATGGTTTACTTTTTGCATGCCATTTAGAGGTAAGTGGTTAATTTTTCTAAGTTATCTCATGGTTCCATCCTGGGGCTTCTGTTCCCATAAACTTCTTACGGATAAGCACTCTCTGCCTTCCTCAAGTTTAATTTGATAAATGTATGGACATCAACAAAATGAAATTCCAGGGAAATCTCTCAGTAAATAGTTGGGAAATGCATATTTTTATAGTTCAAATTGAATCTGTACTTTTTCAGGTTCAAGTTTGCTCAGACAAATGCACCATATTTTTATATAAGAAAAGTTCTATTAATATTTTTAAGTGCCTGTTAAGTTTCTGGAACAGTGAACACATTACCGGGGGGAAAATGAACCAACCCATAACACCTCTTCCAATGACTTGAACAAAGAAATAGAAATAGTCTTCAAATTTGAAGTTCTACTTTTCACTAGTTTGGGTGATTATTTTTTTGGCCATTTCTCCTGCTCTTATTAACAGACCTCTGTGGGCAGGATCAGTGGCTTTCTAGAGACAGCTTCCTACATGTCTTTATGGATTCCATGAAAAGAAAGAGGTATGTGTGGTGGTGGTGGTGGAGGAGGTAGGGAAATGAAGGGTAGAGGGAAGAGCCGCAGTTATTTGCTGTCCCATTCTTTAGAAGCTAGTATGGGTGAATTGGCTTAGTCCAATCCAGTGGTAGGAGAAAAGTAGTTGAGGAAGCAAGAGAGATGGTGGTCTCCGGAAAGGAGGGTTAATGCATAGATGGGATATGGCAGAGGGCAAAGAAGGAGTTTCCTTTGCAATCTTTCAAAGTTTAAATGTTCCAGGGAGTCATTATCAGGTAATTATTTGTAAAAGAGTAGAACTACCAGAGGACCAAAACAAACAGAAGGCCATGTGGAGAGGGAGATGCTTGGCTCCCTTTTCAGATTGAGTGGAGTGAATGGTTGGTTGAGTACTCTGGCAGAAAACATAATAATGAAAAAGAAAACACCAGGGAAACTGGTATTTGAATTTTGGATCAAGAGGATAATAATGTGAGAAGTAAGGAAAGTTCTGGAACCTCAAGTCTAAGGGAGTGAAGAGTGAAAATGAAATTCTAGTCTAGGTGAAGAAGGAGTCACTATTGGCCAGTGGCTAGTGGGTCTGGAGGAGGCAAGGATGGGGCAGAGGGAGCTGAAGCATAGCATTTTTTGGCCTAGTGAAAAATGCTGAGGTGTTCTAATTCTCTAGCTATAGAATTGAGTTCACTGGGGTCAAATGTGGATGAATTTCTGTCTTTTAGTGCATAAACTCACTTCTATTAGGAAGGTTTGGGAGCTCGTATTTACTCCTTGAGAACAGCCATTTTGTGTGCATAGAAGAGCCTGACTCATGGACAATGGAGACTTTAAATATTTGTCTCAGATGAGGCAACAAAGGAAGGCAGGCTGTTATAAGGCCTCTCACCTCCATTTTGTGGGCTCACGGGCTGTTTGGTGTGGGAATATCCTAAGTATGTTCTTTCTACAGCTTCTCAACCAACAACTCTTGGCAGCTATTCCTTGTTGTGGAAGCTAAGCATGACACTGAATAAATTAAGCAAGTGAGACCTAAATATCAGTGTTCAATTGTTTTTCTGAGTGACTTGTACAAATTAGCTTGATTATTTTATAGACTGACTCTAAAAGGAATAAGGATCTGGAATACAGTCCAAGTTTTTCTTAATAGGTAATATAAGTGGGATTAAAGATTAAACTTTAAATGGTTTTGGTCAACACTGAGGACTTAGATACCACACAACCAGTGATGTTTAATGATCCCTGGCATTTTTTCAGTGTGTATGTGGGAGGGAACAATGAATAAGATAAAGATAAATAAAATCTACCTGTCATATGATAGCTGAAAGCATCCATCCATTTCCAGAACAAAAACTTTTATGTCTTGATTTAAATAATCCATGAAAGAGAAGAGGGTGTAGTTCCTTCAAAGGCAAGTGCAATGGGCCTTTCTCCAGCAGGCATTTTTCCTGCTGTGACTCACAGATTGATGACAGTGGTGAAACTTCCTTAGTTTCATAAAGTACAGTTTGATGTTTAGATAATCATGTTTGTTGTTTTTGACCTTTTTCCTTAGAATTTTTGTATAGCAAGTAGTGCATATAGCAAATAAAAGTTAAATTATATTAGCTGTGAGGTTGACCAACACACATGAATACATATATTTAGCTCTATAAAATTGACATCTTTAAGTAAAAGTGGACAAATATTTCTAATTTTGTGAGAATCAAATTAAAAAATATATATAGGCAAATTTCATTTCTGCTTATCAAACAGTAATGTAACACCACAATTCGCAACAGTAAAGTATGTTGTGAATAATGACTATATTAAAATACTCAGCAGACTAATTTGTATAGTAGTTGTCAATAGAAGTCACTATACTATTGTGTACAGGTGGTGTACTTCATTCTGTGAGGGAATTAGGGCTTCAGGTTAAGGACAAAGCAATCAGAAAGATCTCAGAGGGTGTAATAGTTGAGCAAGCCTATTAATAGCTTTTCCTCCAGTGAGTAATGGGAGAGGGTGTTGTATAGGGTGTGAGGATGTTGGGGGAAGATCTTCCTGCTGGGAGCACATGTACAAAGGCTGGTGCACATGGAGAGCTATGAGCAGTTCACTACGCAAATAGCATTCTGCTTAGGCCAGATCTTGGAAAGCCTTCTGTGCCACCCTAAGAGATGCAAAACAGCTTCTGCTGTTATTCTAATACCCTCTGTTTATGGAGTTGAGCAGAGAGCTGGGTCTCTAGTGTGGATGGTGAGCTAGGGAGCCAGCTCAGAGGCAACACTGAGAGTGTGGGTCCCGTGTACACCTCCTCCCCCAAGCCATATATCTAGCCCAGGTATCTTCATAAGTTTATGGTGTAGACCACAGGGGTTGGGATAAATTAGACAATTCATGGGTGTGTGTTAAAAGGTGGTCTGGGTGCTGTGGTACCATTTCTAGCTGTGCACTGGAGAGGGAATGATAGGGTTGGAGAGGAGAGGAAAGATTCAGGGGACTTTAGGTCAGCTCTTCAGTAGGATTTGTGTCTGACTTAGAGATGGCAGGGGATGGTGGAAAGGGAGAAGTCCAGGAGAACTTCCAAATCCCTGCCTTATTTCACCTGCAGAGGGGGTAAAGAAGTTGGTCTTGGTGGTAACATTTGTCTCTTGGACACCTAAGTGCCTCTGAGACACCTTGAAAGCAATTCAGTCTGTAACTCGTGAAGTGGTCTGGGCTAAACAGATGGACTTAGAGGCAGGTGGTCCTCCAGTTCTTGGTGCTTCTTTTATCTTGTTTTCTAGCTCAAGATTCTATGAGTGGAAGATATTAGAATTAACGGCAGAAGCTCACTCTCTAGCTTCTCTACCAGTGTCACAAGAAACCTCATGATCTTTTCCATAAGGCAGAACCAAAGGTGTAAGGTGAGAAAGGGGTTGGGGTGAGGGAAGGGACTATTTACTCACTTAGGAGCACCCTAAAGTGGTACCTTAAGGGTAGGAATTAAGGGGGTAGGAATTAAGATTGTGTTTGTCAAGCTGGGCTGAGCTTCCCGTATAAACATGGAGGACCTTTGCCTCAAAATAACACCTTTTGTAGGCAAGGAGCATTTGTGAGCTTGGAAGGAATGACTTTGATTTAATATACATATAGAGAACTAGGATTTAATGCATATTTGTAGTGTTATAATTTATTATACTCTTAGTGCCACTGGGAGTAAGAGGAACTCTTGTTCTCAGATTGCAGCACAGAACTATATATCCCAAATCAGAGCCAGCTCATGGAGGCTGGCCCCCCAAAGTCAGTGTTGTTGCACCTATTACAGTGCAAGTAGGTCAGGGAGGTTCCCAAATTGGACGAGGAGCACCATAACTATTGACTGGCAATACTCTGGAGGCCTGAAGTTGTTGTTAGGCGAAGTAGGACAGAGCTGGCTCTGCAAGGTGATTGCAAAGGGTCCCTGGAAAGGTGGGGAAGGGAGGGAGCTGGTGGCTTTGAAACAGAGCTATGGATGGAGGAGGTCAGGGGAGGAGGCGGATGGATAACATTCATGTTCCGAGGAAAGTGTCAGGGAGTCCTGGGTCCTGAAGAGGGAAAGGGAAACAGGTTGATGCTGGTTTCAAGAAAAGAGACCCAACCACCCCCAGTAAGCAGGTTTGGACATTCCTGGAAGGTGAGACTTGGGAAACCTGGTGGGTCATCATTTGAGTATCTGATGGATAAGCCACAGTAGAAATACATGAGGTGAGTTTTTTTGTTCTATTTTGTTTTAAAATATGGAGGAAGCTCATTGAGATTGTAGATCAGGGACAGAAAATGCAGAACATGTTTACTTTCTCCTTGGGCAGGAAAAGAAGGAAGAAAACCCCATCAGCCTTAGAATTTGCATATGTTTGTTAAATAAAGTGCCAGGGTGACCTCTGGCAAGAAACCTTGCAGTTGAAAGTGGGGTGCTGGTGAGGTGCTGAGTATCTAAGTGACCAGGAACAAGTGAGAGAGAAGGCTGGGTTTGCCCCAGGAGAACTTTAACAGCAAGTTAAGGGTCTGGGGACAAGTGGGTTAAATCCAGCCATTTTTATGGAAGAGGAGGAAGTAGAGAAAGTGGAGTCCTCAAAATAATAAAAAAAGCACGAGCCCAGAGAGTGAAAGAAAAGACCACGATTCAGTATAAAGTGAGCTAAAAAGCCTAGATTTGAATCCAGATTTGACTGTTTCCATCTGTGTCCCCTGGACAAGTACCAGCTTCCCCAAGCCAAGTTGTCCGGTCTCTCCTTTAGAAAATAGGTCCTAACTCACCTTCTCTGAAGGGTTATTGAGCAAATTAAACAACCCAATTTCTCCTATTTTAATTTCTTCTCTTACATGGCACCTCTCTGGATATTCATGGAGACAACGTGGTGGTGGGAAGCAGGAAGGATGCGAGGTTCGGGTGTGGGGCACATGTGGCAGAGGAGCCTCCAAGCTCATCTGGTTCGGGAGGAAAAATTAGAGAGTTCTCTTGGACAGTTACAGGGCTTGGAGTTAAGAACACCAAGCTGCAGAGGAAACACTTGGCTTACCGTCTTCCCACATCCACCGGAGTTCTGATATTTCAGGTGGTCAAATACAGCAAAGATCCACAAAGCCTTTTCTGAATCCACCCTAAGTGGCTGTGCAAGGGCCGTCCTTCTCCTGTCTTCCCATGCGAGGTACATCTATTAATTACACTAAGTGACAAAGAGTCTCCTTGTTGCTTGATGGACACAAGGATGAATCTTTGTTACTGACTGCAAATAATAGAAGTCTGGTGCTGATAAAGAGTCAGGCCAGGAGAACACGCTCGGAGACACGCAGGGGGCATATGGCACCTTCTTCTGAACCAACCCAAGAGGCTGCAGGGAAACAGAGTGGGTATTATTTGGTCAAGTTCCTCCTATGAAAATATAGCCTGCATCCTTTTCTGCTTGTTCATTTCTGGCACTGGAACAACCTGTCTCTTTACATTAGTTCAGTTCTGTAGAGAAACGGTCATTTAGAAGGAAATACTTGGAAAATTCAGGCACCCGTCCATTTTTAAAGTCACAACTGAATGATTGCTTTCTTATTGTGCTACACAGGCCTGGAAAAATCATTCCTTTCTGTACATATTTTTCTTTTTTGCTTTGTGTTTTCATTCTGCTTAAAACACACATATGTGCCAGAAATGAAAACATTTTCAAAGGGCAAGTTTCAAGGACAACTAAAAATAGGACCTGTTGCCAAATATACATTTCCCCCGTATGTAAATGACTGGAAAGGAGCACAATGAAAAGCATATGCTATTCAAATTTTCTTTGGGGAAAAAAAATAGCTGGAGGATTTGACTTCTGGCCCTGAAACTCTTTAAAGTAGTAGTTTGCACTTAAATTTTAAAAATCCTACGTCTTCAGACATGATCCTATGCATAGTTTACATCTATCTTCTCATGAACATTGAAAAAAAAAAAAACACTACTAAGAAAAATTTCATTCTCCAAATGGGAACATTTTATTTCATTGCATCAGTCTGTGACTTGCCATGAAACATTCAAGTCATAATCGAGGCTGAGAAAGGTATAAAACCAGAACATCTAATTCTCCAGCAGCCGCATCATAGACCCAAGGATGAACCAATGAGTTGAGAAATAAGTACAGATCTATTAAGAGAAAGCCTTTGGTTTCTTGTCTTCTATGGTCTGCAACCAAGAATCACCTCAAATTCTTTCTAGGGAATAGAAAAAGGATAGAATGAAATACATTAATTAAAATAAAAGACATCAACAGTTACAGGGATTTGCTTCTGATTTGGGGGTGTCACCCTGTGTGAAAGAATTGCCCTCTGTGCTTAAAGCTGTGCCTTGTAACTTAGCAGAACCAACATTCATTAAGAAAAATCCCACTGGCAAGCCAATCTCTCGAATGCCTTATTTTATCATCTGGAAAAAAAAAAAAAGGTTGATCAAAAATGAGTCACAGTCACAGTTGTTCCATGCTGTGGTATAGTAGAGTCACAAACCTGAGTCGTAGTCTCCGTTGTGAGGGGGCTCCTGCACGGCTGGGGTCTGCTGAGCTCCCAAGAGCCCTCATCTCCATCGGACAGAGCTGTGGAGGCAGCGCTGGCCCACACACTGTGACTGCAGGTCTCGACCTCCACCCCTGGAACTATCTCGCTTTCCCAGTGCTGGTTAAATTTTGCCTCCCATATCTTAATATTTCCATGATAGAACATGGAAAAAGAAACTGAGAAAAGGTTTCACCTTTGCGATGAAAAAGTTATGACCTTTGCTCACATTTGCCAGAGAAAGTGGCTTACAGCACCAATTAACATGAATTATTAACTTCCAGATTAATAATTTATTAGAAGCCCAACGGCCCGAGGCACTGCTAGATCACACTATTGAAAGAAAAACGAAGAAAACAGCATAGCTCTAATTATAATCATTCGTCGACGGTGCTTGGAATAAGTAATGGCATTTACACTTTCTAAAGGGTTTTAAAAATTTCCCCTTAATACCACATGGACTGCACAACCGGATGAATTAACTAATAATTCCTATAATGACTCGTGTGATGTTGATTTAAAAAAAAATTAACAAGTGCTCACACACCCCTTCCTTTGTGTCCACTTTTCTTTGAAGCTGCTGCGCATGTTAATTTGAACACGCACCTGAGCTGGACACCTGCTGTATCATCGACATGCGCCTGAGGCTGTGCCCGGAGCCACACAGAGACATGGGGACTGGGCATATTTGTTTGTCACGGCTGCTCTGACAAAGCACAGCACACTGAGGGCATTTATATCCCCGAAAAGTATTCTCTCCCATTTTTGGAGGCCAGAAGTCCAAGATCAAGGTGTCTGCAGGGTTGGTTCCTTCTAATGGTCATGAAGGAGAACATGCTCTAGGCCTTTCCCCCAGCTTCTGGTGGTTTCTGGCAAGGTGAGGGTGGGGGGTGTTCCTTGGCTTGTGGAGGCATCACCCTGATCTCTGCCTGGATCTTCATGAAGAATCTTCCATGTGCGTGTCTGTGTCCACATTTCCCCTTAAGTTTGGCAGTCATGTGGGGTTAAGGGCCCACCCTAATGACTTTGCTTCGACTGGATTACCTCTGTAAAGACCTGAGATCTGAATAAGGGCATGTGTTGAGGTGTTGGAGGACTAGGACTCCAACTTAGGAATTTTGGGGGAGAGGTGGGGCAGTGAACACTCTTCACCGAAACTGGGAAGTCTGGCCTGGGTCTGTCCTCTTCACCATCAGGTTAGGCCGCCTCCCATTTGTTGGTCTTTTTGGTTTTTTTTTTTTTTTTGTTTGTTTGTTTGTTTTTTAAGATTTTATTTATTTATTTGATAGAGAGAGATTACAAGTAGGCAGAGAGAGAGAGGAGGAAGCAGGCTCCCTGCTGAGCAGAGAGCCCGATGCGGGACTCGATCCCAGGACCCTGAGATCATGACCTGAGCCGAAGGCAGCGGCTTAACCCACTGAGCCACCCAGGCGCCCTTGTTGGTCTTTTTGAAGAGAAAAAGCTCATGAAGGCAAATTCAACTTAGAGCAGCTGATTGAGTCCTATCCAAGAACTGTCCCCAGTGCATTAGCTCTTGGGGACAGTGTGTCTGTCAGCTCAATCAGGGATCTGGCTCATTTAGGGGATCAGACTGGTTAATAATGAGGGGCTCTCTAAATTCCCTTCAAGGCCCAAGCTCACTGTATTTTGAAATCTTAAAGATCTTTCAGCTCCTTCTATTTGACTCTGGAGCACATGTTTCCTTAAATCACATTTTAAAGGCATTTTAGGAGGGAAAGACCTAATTACTTCCCTTTTTCCTTCCAAATTCCTGTTCTTAGAGCCACAATTAGGTAATACAGTGCCACTCTACCTTGCAAATCAACCTGACCTCATCATCTCTTGAAATGGAAAGAGAGAAACCAAAGGGCCCCTGGTTCTTATTCTTTGGCCTTCTGACTTGGCAAGGAGGCAAAGCTTGAAAATCCCTACTCTCTAATGGAAGAGGGAAAAGGAAAAAAAAAGAGCGAGGAAAAGGAGAATTAGGAAAAGAAAAGGAACAGAAAAAGGAATTTTGCAAATAAAAGTAAAATTTGGGCAGGGGATTTAGAAAACTATGCTTTGCTTCATCCAATGTCAGTTGTCAAAGGTGAAACAACCCATGGTTATTCCAGTGGTGAGACCCAGTGTGGGGATTTGCACGGACCGCTTCTTATCACCTCATCCTGCTCCCTGCCAAGCTCACCCCAGGGCCATCTGGAGGATTCATTGCAAAGATCAGATTCTCAAGAACATATGCTCTATTTGGCACCCAACTTCAATATTTTTAGGATTTTCTCCTTTCCTTCTTTTTGTTTCTCTGTGAGTGCAGACTTAATAGCATTTTAGTGTCATTTGCGTGTCAGACCACTTCCTTGTTTTTCTTCTCTTTTGAACCAAAGAAGGTGATAAAAGTCATACATGAGCATACTAGGCAGATTATAGAAATTCGTTCCTATTTTGCTTGAATGGATTGTCCACCCTTTTTTTTATGTTTACAGATGTGCTCCCTTCTGAAGGCAGAAGTCATGGAGTCATTTCTCAGTTGACTCTGAATGAAGCATAGAGAGGTCGTTTTGGAGGGTACAGTGAGTTCAGGAAGGTCAGTGCTTTGTGTCTTTGTGTTTCTAATAGAGGATCATCAGATATGTTTAGGAATTTCTGATTCTTGCCTTGAAACACTGCCTTAGAAGTTTGATCAGGTGCCTATGTCCCTCCCTCTCAAGGGAGCCACTCTTCTTTGGGACTCTCCAATAACTGGTCATTGATATACCATCTAGCTGACTGATAGATTGCAAAAATGGCCACACTTTCCAGCTGCTCCGTGTATCTGTGTTCACTGTGAGATGGTTTTGCAACTGTCTCATCAGAGGTTAGAGTCCGTCTGTTTCCCCAACCTTTGAATCAGGGCTGCCCTGGGACTTGAACCTCACTGTTCCTGTCTCTGTGCTTGGAGGAGCCATGCTAACAGCCAGTGTGCAAAATCTCCTGGGGTCCTTGCTGAAGAAGTTTAAATAAACTCTAAGCAAGGCCAGCCCGCTCTGCCAATGTCAGGGCTCTGGCTGGGAAAGAACGGAATCCTGGCAACTGGATGCGGGGCGGTGATTAGGAAGAGGTGAAGGAGGCGCCCAGGGTGTGGGTTAAGGAAGCACTCCCTTTGAGGTCCATGCAAGGACAGGGGTGAGTCTGTGCCTCTTTGATGTTCTTGAAAGTCTTGAATCTCCAGATTTCCCTATAGCTGATGAATCTACAGAAGTAGCCTGTATCTCCCATGAAGAATGAATACTTCCTTCATGCCTGGAGGCAATGAAGAGATCTCTCCCCTCCTGGCCCCAAAACCTATAACCAGGGTTTCATCATGGCATGCCCCAGGGGAGGATGGGACAGCCCTGAAAACTGAAGGAATGAGCCGCAAGGAATCAGCAGGACCTGCGAGCATATGTGGCCCTCGTTCCCAGGGCTCTGAGGACAGGATATAAGGTTGGATAAGAGAGAGTTTATTGATTTGGGAGCACTTTTCCAAAATCGAGGGATATAGGATGATGTGCAAGCTTGCCATAGGGGACATCCAGGCAGTTGGTGTCAGTCCCTCTGGAAAGGTGATTGGTGACTGGACTGGGGTGGGAATCCATGGAACAGGGAATTTTGATTTCTTGCACTGGGAGAGCAGGAAGTCTATAATTAAGACTTTAAATCTGATACTTTTGCTCCATCCCTGGTGCTTGCTCTACTCACTAACGTTAAGAACTGGCCATATAAGCAGATGATATATGCTGATATCTGCTCCAGGAGATGGGTCTTTATCAGTTAGCCTCCAGACTGCTGCACAGAGTCTACCCATGGCAGATGCTGAGTAATTCCTTGTCGAATGAATGAATGAATGAATAAAATCTGAGTTTAACTTTGGAAAGTTCCCATTCGCATGATCAAAGCCTGTTATGGGAGAGTCTCCTCTGAAGCCCAGCACCTCTCTGCACAAGCTCGCCCCTGATGGTCCTGAGGGTGCCCCCCTGGAGTATGGCTTCTACTGAAGTGAGGGCATCTTTGTGAGCAAGTATGTAGATCTTCCGTGGTAGGGCTGGGGCCAGGGTGGAAAACCGTGTGCTATACACAAGGAAATCTGGTGCTGCTTCTAGTTACTTTTTACCCAAACCCAACCTCTAGAATGTGGGACACTTAGTTGAGCTGTGTTATGGGTTGAATTGAATGCTGAAATTCATATGTTAAATCCTAACCTTAGGACCTCAGAATGTGATCTTATTTGGCTAGTGAGTCCTTACAGAGGTGCTCAAGTTCAAGTCACATCCTTAGGGTGGCTCTGATCCAATGGGAGCTGTGCCCTAATTCAAAGGTGAAATGCATAAGAAGAAGGTACCTAGATACACAAGGAGAAGACAGCCATGTACAAGCCAAGGAGGGAGGCCTGGAACAGATCCTTCTTTTGAGACCCTCAGGAGGAGCCAACCCCACTGACACCTTGAGTTTGGATTTCTGGCCTTCAGAAGGGTGAGACAATACATCCCTGCTGTTTCAACCACCCAGCTGTTGGCACTGTGTTATGGCCGCCATAGCAACCTGAATGTCTGTTTCCTCTTCCAGGAACTTGTGCTCATCCCTACGGAAATGCTGAGGCCTCTCTATCACAACCCCTAAATGAGAAGCCTTGTCATCTCCTTCCTGTTCATCATTAAGGTTTAGAATCAAAGATCCCAGCTTTGCTGGTTGTGTTTATAGTGCCCAGGCCAAGAAGAACATGTGAAGATACAGCAGTCCCACCCCGGGGCTGGGACAGGGAAGAAGGTCAGCGAAGAGCAACCTATTACGATGTCAACCTTCTGGAAGAAGAATTAAAGGCGTGTAATCTCGTTTGCTCCTGAGACAAGTAATGATTATCGGGCCCCAACTTCTGGAAAGTAAGATGCTTTTGCGGATATCTACAAGGATAAACAAAGTTAAGGAACAGGTTATAAATGGGGCCTGTGCTTGGGACCGTGACTCAGTGACATGGGCTGTGTCTCTAACTAGATTCCCTGGCTCTGTCTCCCCCTTGGTATGACTTTGCTTCTTCCCAGCATCACTCTGCCTCAACGCCTCTGAAAAGCAGAGCCTAGGAAAGAAAGTGAAAGATTTTCTCTTGTTTCTGATATGTTTTGGAAAGATATTTATTTCTTAATGGAAGAAAGTTTGCAAAATGCTTGCTTCAGTGTTTGCAAATGATGATTTCTCCCCTCTGAGGCATGTTTTCATTTATTTATAAGAGTTCTTTAAAGAACTCTTTACTGATGCCTGGTGCTGCCCTGACCTAGGGAGCTTGACCTTCGGGTGACTTTCAGAATTGCCATCTGACTGTGACCCTTGTTTAGGGAGGGTCATTCAGTTCTAAGTGTCACAGGGAAGTCCATCTGCACTCGCTAACCCCCCTGTTCCTCTCTTAGGTCAGTCCCTGGGGGTGGAGAAACACTGTCTTAGTTAAAGCTAGAAATAATAATGTTACTGGGAAATACTGCATCATAGATGGTGAGATTAGGAGACTAGTCATGCCTTCATTGAAGGCACATGTCTCAGGCCTCCCGGGTATGACTGCGGGGACATGGGGTAGGGCAGAAAGAAAGGTGGAAATGAGATCCGAGTACATGTATTGGGCAGGGGTGGAAGCCACGTGCTCTGGTTGCTTTGCAGGGAACACGGATCACAGGCGGGTGTCCCAGACAAGAGTAATCACACTGCAGAGCAATGGCCTGAGGGGAAGTAAGTTAAAAATGAATAATAGGTTGGCCCCAAGGGGAAGGAGCCAGGCAGCCAGTGTTAGCAGTTGTGAGTTTCCAAAGCCCTGAATTTAGGCTTACGTGCGCAGGTGTTAATGTAATGAGGTCTGATCATGGCGGAGCTTCTACTCCTCACCCCTAAGACTGGGGAAGCTGGTTTACCCTGACATGTTCAGAATGATAAAGTCCAAATTTCTGAGTGACAAGACATTTGGGGAGGGACTCAAGCAGGGAGGGTGAACATAGATTTTTACCTGACACTCAGGTAGGCAGCTCCACGCAGGGGTCTGTATGTGCTTGTAGGGAGAGGACAGATACGCTAATGGTGGGACTGGCAGGAGGCAGGGCTGACTCCTTACAGAGAGAGGGCCCACCTGGAGCACTGAAGACTCCACCTGTCTCCCTGGTTGATGCACTCATTCACTCTAGAGTGTTGGAAAAGTCACCAAACCTCTGTTTTCGTTTTACTTGTTTGTAAATAAGGAAACAATAATGTCCACTCCACTTGTCTCCCAGCAGAAATGCTGGGAAATTGGAAGTGGTTTAAAGTGGTTTTAAAGGGTGTTTTGGAGTTCTAGACGAAAGGAAGGAGGAAGGGCGGGGTAGGGAAAGGACGAATGGAAGAAGGGAAGGAAGGAAGGGGGAAGATGTCTTTGTCTGGACCGCTTTAATGAAGATGCTTATAAACTGGTTTTGGAAACAAGAGTTCTCACATTTCTGGATGCTGGGAAGTCCATAGTCACAGTGCCCTCAGATTCATGGTCTGGCAAGGGCCTGCTTTCTAGATGGCTGTCAGTTCTCTATAACTTCACATGGTAGAAAGGGGTAGAATGCTCCCTGGGTCTCTTTTATTTATTCAATTTATATTTTTAAAAATATTTTATTTATTTATTTGACAGAGATCACAGTAGGCAGAGAGGCAGGCAGAGAGAGAGGAAGGGAAGCAGGCTCCCTGCTGAGCAGAGAGCCTGATGTGGGGCTGGATCCAGGACCCTGGGATCATGACCTGAGCCAAAGGTAGAGGCTTTAACCCACTGAGCCATCCAGGTGCCCCCTGGGCTCTCTTTTATAGGGGCACTAATCCCATTCATGTAGGCCCCACCTGCATGATTTGATTGAATCCCAAAGACCTACCTCCTAACACTATCATTTTCAGCTTTTCAGGGTTAGGATTTCAGTTTATCAATTTGGCAGAGGTGGGAGGGACACATAAACTTTCAGACCACAGCAAAGGGGAAGGAAGGAAGGAGAGAAGGAATGGGGGGAGGAGAAGAAGAAGGAAGGGAAAGAAGAAAGAAGGGTGGGTGAAGGAAAGGGGGGAAGAAAGTAGTGACTTAAATCTTATCTCTGCTCTCTGTTGGGATTTCTGAATTAATTCAGTGAAAGTTGGGTGCTTTGGGGGAATAGATATAGAAACTCTCAAGATTTGTGTCTTGAATATTTAAGTCAGAAAAATGTTGGGGAACACTGTCACCAATCTTATATCCTACATGGAAAACCTGAACTCCTGGTCTCTGGAAACTTAATGGCTTTGCATGAGTTCACTTTGGTTGTTGTTGTTGGCCGCAGCTGTCCTTAAACTATCAGGATTCTCTTTAAAACTGCAGAACTGTGCAATATACCTTACGCATCCAGTCCTAACCACAAAACCCATCACAAAGCGTGGCAGAGCAGATCAGCACTAAGAGGATATCTTTGAAAGACTAAGATGAACATTAAATTAATCAACCAATGCTCTGGGGAGAAATGGCCACTAATTTCAAATTTTTCATCTCTAGAAAATCAATTATTATTATGTTTATTGATGTTGTATTTGTCACTATTTTCAGCCATTTCCCCCGATGGCATGGGTTAAAATAAGAACTTTGTAATAAAAGAGATTAGACATGTTCGATTCGGTTTCTGGACTTTCCACCTTTTAGCTACCTAGGGTTCGGGGAAGAAATCAACTGCCACCTGGCAGAGGCTGAGCTTGCTTTTCTTCATTCCTTTCTGTGGCAATCCCTTTTGCCTCTATAAGATTTTAAATATTTAGTTAAACATCAGCTAATGGTTTGTACTCACGAGGAAGGACTTTGGAGACATGAATGTATCCATGTACACTCCCTTTCCAGGTAGGATGATTGGGGTTCAGAATTTGTTTCCTTACTCCCCAAAGGTTCTCAGGACCTCTCCGTGTCAGGAGAGGGTGGAGCTCCCCATTGTCAGTTTCTAAGAAAGAGGCCTCCATGCTGATATGTTTGATCCCCCAAATGGCCCGGCCTCTGCTTCTTATTACAAGCTACAGACCTGATGCTCCATTCTCTCTGAATGGCTCTCGTCCTTTTTGGAGCACAGGGTGATTTGGAGTTTTCACAGCAGTGAGCAGTGATAGGGTGCTGGGTGGCTCAGTCGGTAAAGCGTCTGTCTTCAGCTCAGGTCATGATCCCAGGGTCCTGGGTTGGAGCCCTGAGTGGGGAATCCCTGCTCAGCGAGGAGTCTGCTTCTCCCTCTCCTGCTGCACATACTCTCTGTTGCTATCTCTTCTTTCTCAAATAAATAAATAAAATTTTACCAAAAAAATGGGTCTGTCAGTGAAATAACAAAACACAGATCGTTCTTCCATTCAGGGGCATATATATTTGCAGATGCAAATATGCAAAACCAGTGATATATATGGCCTATGTAGAGCATTAGAAGAATGATTCTAGAACCACAATCCATGTTCCATGTTCCATTGATAGAGAAATTGGTAGCATTCTGGGGAAATACAAAGGTGAATTAGACCAGATTTTGCCTTCAATGAGAACACCGTCTAGTGAGTACGTTACATTGTTGAATTTTAGGTTTATACATATACATATGTTAATGTACTCCAAATCAAAATACAATGGGAACAACTTCTATATGGGACCTTCAGATTACAGATGCATTTATAAACTCTATATTGGCTTCAGGTATTTAAAAATGACATCTGGTGCTGTAAATATATGTAAGCATTTATATAACACGGGAGCTTAGAGGGCACGGATTGCATGGAGCACTGGGTGTGGTGCAAAAACAATGAATACTGTTACACTGAAAAAAAATTTAAAAAAAAATGGAAGGTTATGAAATAACAAGAAGAAAATATCACTTTCTCCCCTGATCTCTCTCTCTCTAGTGGCACCTATAGGTTAACTGTTTGGTATATGTTCTTGTTCAATTTTTTCTTTTTTGTCTGTAAATCATAAAATTAAGGCACATCTATGGTGGATATTTTTGTGTGCCATCATCTCATTTTTCAAAGGACTGCTTAATCATTTCATATCTTGGATGTACTAGAATTTGTTTAATATTCCCTTGTTGGTGGACACTGAGGTTATTGCCAGTTTTTTTTCTTCCTTTAAATGAATTATGAATAAGGAAGAACTTGTTATAGCAGGAATATCAGCACTACAAGTGGTACCTAAGAAATGTTGGTAGTTGACCAACTACTGAAACTTTCAATAGAGGAACAACATGACGAGGGTGTATATTGGAAGGATTCAAGGTGGAGCCTTAATTGGATTGGAGAGACTCCAAGCAAGGAAGGCCAACAGGCTTATACAGTAATGTAGAGGAGAGATGCTGAAGAATTGGGGTTCTAGTGATAAAGGAGGAGAATGTTCTAGAATTATAGTTCATATTCCATTAACTGGGAGAAATTGTTAATAAAGAAGAAGATATTCATTTCTAATTAAAATGAAATAAAAACTACTGTCAACTTTTGATTTTCTAGGGGTGTGACAAATATGGCTAAGACATAGAAGACAGCTGGAACATGACTACAAGCCAGCTGATGGACATTGAGTGTCCACACTTGGGGACCGATCTTGGAGTGAATGCTACATGAGGTAGAGTACGGAGGCTGAGATAGGAAGGCAAGTTAGAGTTGTGGTCTTTCTTCCCCACTGACATCAAAGGCAGCTTTTCTGCATTTTGGGTTCTTGCTTCCCACCTTAGCAGTTGGCCAACAAGGAGGGTTCTCATTCAGCTGGAATGGTAAAGGTGTGCCAGCTTATGGCTCAGTCTTAACCATGGTTAACTCTACCTCAATAATCAAAATATGACCTCTTTTAGAGCCATAGAATTGGCATAGAATTTGTAGGAGCTGATAACTGATAAGATATAGAAATAAAGGAAATAATTTGAGTGGTTCTGAGATCCAAACCCAAAGGAATGGGTTTATTATAGTGATAGCAACTGGGAGAACCTGGAAAAGGTATCAAATTTTTTGGGGGGAGGAGGCGTAAAATCAATGTGAAGGGATGTACTTAAGTTTTTCGAACGCAAGATGGAGCATATATAATTAACAACTAAAAATTTTGTGTTGTAACTCTGTGGAGAGTTCTATGAGAATTATCATGACCTGAGTGATGGTTGGTCCTGGGAAGGATGAACTTGCCCTGGAGAAGGTGGGGAAAAAAAAAGTCACCTTTTGGAGAACAGCAGTGTTTGGTTATGAGTAGAATAAAGTTCTTCCCAGAGTCAGAAGATGATGCAATTTCAGAAGGAAGGTGTGTTTTAGAGCATTCAGTATTGTGCAGGGACAGATGAGACAACACTGGGTAGGAGCTGTCAGGTGTGCAGGCTGAAGGCGATGGGTGCCATTTAGGGTACAGTTTTTGGGCAGGCTGGGGTGGCATTTTGGTATGCATCTCTCCAATTTCTTCAATTGGGTCATAGAACTAAATTTTGTTACATGTGCTGATGGCAAAAAAATACTGATTTCTTTCCATTCAAAGAACTTTCCTTGTGATTGTGTTTGAGTTGGTCTTTTGGTTCTATCATTCTTAGGTTGTTCATAGTAATAAAAAGCTCAAATGGTCTAAGTTCCCAACAACTAATAGTCGACATAAGTAGATTTGGCCAGTATTGTACTATTAAATGGTCAGTGTTATAATATTTTCCCTCTTTTTTTTTTTTTTTTGTAGAAAAGTAATAATATATGGATACATAGGAATGGCCAATCACTTGTTCAAATGTATCCTGGTGTGATACCAACCATGTCCATGACTGGGAGCCTTGCAGGGTGGAAAAAGCCACATCCATTTTTTCTACAAACTACAGAGTTAGAAAAAGAAAGATTGGCTTTCTTGACTTTCCCCAGCCAGAAATGGAAAATTTAGTCATGAGTGTGGGATTTTTCCAGATGGGTCTGACTAATGATTATAAAGGCCTAGGGAGGCTATACCTGATTTGCAAGATATGAAATGAGCATGATTTCTTATATAGGTCTGATGACGTGCTGTGTGTGCACAAGAGAGAAGGTTAGCTCACACATGTGCTCCCACCTTTAGATTGTCGGGTATTTGTGCTGATAACGAAACTAGGAGCCAACATGAAGTTTTGTAGTTTACTGCACTCATGAAATGACAGTATTGTAAATATCTAAGAACCAAAAAGTTCAAGGATTTATCTGTTCTGAGTAGAACACACAGGAAATTGTCAGGTTATGATGTGTACGTACTAGATTTTGAAACTACTTTAGCTGTTTGCCAATTAATAACATTTAAAGGACATATTTTGAAAGAATAATCAGATTCACAAACATTTTCACTTGGTAGCAAATTTCAGTGAAATTCACTTGCAAGGTTCAAAATGTGGTTCTAAGATAGTCTGGTGCTATGCAATTCTCTAGGAATATAATTGTCTATGTGACTCATAAGCAGCTAAAAAGGAAGGGGTTTTAGAAACTACCGTGTAATCATTTTTTTAAGAGGAAATTGAGTCTTATAGTGGTCATACAGCCAGTGGTTGACTCTTAGTCCAGTGCTCTTCCCAACGCACCATAATTTCTCTTGTATAAACACAACAGAGTGACAATATACATATCAGGGGATTTCCAGGATGTTTTAATAAAGTACCCATGCAAAATTGTATGGTGGCTCTGGGTAATTTGGACTTCCTAGACAGTACCAAGGACTACATTAAAAATTATTTTTTGGGGGAAAGGGTATCATATACACACACAGATAAGTTACTGTGGAATAACTTAAGGATATGTCCTTCTCTATTCAGAAAGAACACATGTGCTGTGGGTAAATGACTAGGACTTGCAGTGCCTCCACAAACGTGGATCTCTAAGGCCTTGGGTGCTCTCTACCCGACAGCGAGCCCATTTATTTTCCTCCACCACCAGGGACAATCAGCCCTCTGTCCTGTCCATGGACATCCCATCCTCATGGGTGGTACCATGGAGATGTACCATGTGATGTTCACCTCTGAGAATTCATTCTAAAATGAAGATGCGTAATGGCGTTGATGGGGACTGGGATGGATTTCTGGACAAAGAAATCAGAGTCTGCTTACAAAGGATTAACAACAATGGGGACTTTTGAAAATCTTAACTGGAATAATAATTACACAAATCTGTGGAGGTAATAAAAGAGAGCAAGGGAACTCACATGACAAGCAGTAGTTCTTGGCCTGCCCCGAGGTCCCCTACTCCCAGTTCTACCCCTCCCTGCACCCCAAAGCTTTACCTTTAACTGCTTCTGTTTTGAATTACTTTTTTGGTCAATCTCCTATCTCTAAATGCCACTGGTTGTTGTCCACATCTTGCCCGCCTTTCCTTACCTCCCAGTACAGGTGAATTACTGCTTTTTCCTCCATTGCTACTATGAAAACATCTTCTCTAGATGAGTGGAAATAAAACTGAATCCCAACCTTGTTTCATATGTAAAGTAGACTCCAAATAAATTAGAAACCTAGACAAATGAGTGGGCAGTACAGCCCCGTGTCTGTCACATGTGTGTGTGTTTGCATGTGTGCGTACACGCGTGTGTGTGAACATGCAACTGGGGGAAACTGCAACCTTCAAATATTGTTGATGGAAGTGGAGGCTTATGAAGTCCTTTTAAAAAGCTATGAGCAGTCCTTGGGTTAAGTAGGTGTGTCTATTATAATGCAGAAATTCTAGTTCTAGTGATAAATTTTAGGAAAATTATCCTAAGGGCCTATGCATAAATGGATATGCAAAAGAATTTCCTTTGTAGCAGTGTTTGTGCTGCATAGAATACTATGCAGATACCAAACTAGGTATACACATAACAGAATGAACAGACTTTAAAAACAGAGCGCAGAAAATAAAAACAGAATGTTATCTTTAGAACACTACCGTATATTTCATAAGGATATATCCAAACTCAACAACACTAGTCAAACACAATGAGGTGACCACCCATGGTGGGAGAGATGATTATGGGAATAAAAGGTAGCCAACTAACCAGTCAATCAATCAGTCATGAATCCAACATAAACTGATGATGGCATGGCCCACCATTAACTAGGAAGGTGATTAACTCAACTCTGTGCATCTGAGGCTGAAAGGGGTAAGCCAAACAAAACACAGTGAACCCTTCCTGGTCGTAGGTTTGCACCAGCATCTGCTGCTGGTACCAGGGTCCTTTGGTCACTAGTGTCTTTACTTGGCCCTTCTTTGTCCCAACTCTAGCCTGCTCCAGTCTGTTGACCTGTTCCAGCACTAACACTCTAAGAACTTCTGGATCTTCCCAGGATTTGCTGCTCAGGCTAGGTATCTGCGATGGGAACTACTTCATAGCCTCCAGACCCCACTCTGTCATTTCTGCTTTATTGGGACCACCTCATGTTATCTTTGGGCTCCCTGTAACATGTTCTCCTTCCAGAATTTCAAAAAGAAATTGGGGACCAGACCTTCTCCTTCTCAATCCCCTCAAACTAATTGACATTTTTATTATCGCTCCTACCTCAAGGCCACCTAGGTAGAAGCTGGACTTATTCTAGGACCTGGGCAGCCTATTGACCCTAGCCTCACTCCCTGTGAACCCCTCCAAGCTCCTTTTGGCAGGCTTGGAACAAATGCATTTATCCTTCTACTGTAACGGGAGCTGCTTTCACTTCTGCGTTCTGCCCTCTGCTTTGCTGCTCACTCTTCCTGGTGCCTCCCAGTTCAGACACCTTCTGGGATAAACCTGTCCAGAAACATTTCAAGAGTTCTGTTTTCACTTAAAGGTAATATATGATTGTTGGGACAGTTTGTAAAATATGGGAAAGAACATAGAAGAAAATAAACAGATATGTCCTATCTCAACACCCACAGAACCATTGTCAAATTTTGGTGCAATTGCCTTTTCATCTTTATTCTGGGAACCGTATTTATATCCTTTCTGGGAACCGTGTTTATATACTTGGAAGTGTAGTGTGTATGGCATAGTGTATATGTAACATTCTGTAAGCATTTTCTGCGGCTGGGCCATACTTTATTAAATCATGCCCCTCCTGTCAGAAAATAAGTTGGCTCTATCATTTTTGACCATTAGAAGCAACAGAGTGACGGACATTCTTGAATGCAATGCCTTTTCTGCATTCCAGATGATTTCCCTAGACTGAGAAGTAGGATTATTAGGTCAAAGGGTATAAATATTTTTTAAAGGCTTTTTGTTTTACTAAATGATTTTCCTGAAAGGTTAAGTCAGTTTATCCGAGTTATGTATAGGGTTTAGAGCGGATAAGACCCTTTTAGCCCATCCCTCACTAGCGTTTGCCAAACAGCTTAGTTGCTACATGAAAGGATTATGAAAATGCTGAACTTGAAAGACTCCAGAATTAAGAAGTAGAAGTGTCCAAGTCACAACAGATTTATCTCCTCCTAAGTTTATTATTTTGGGGGCAGTGACACTATCTGTCACTCTCTACGTTCCATTTGTTCTGTGGCTGCGCATTGGTGACCAGCCAGCTTGGCAGTAAGTTGGCAATGTTTAATAAGATTGTCCTCCATGATTGAAACAAATGACTCTCTTTTTGTCATCAGAAAGGGAACCTTTATGCATTTGTTTTAGTAATATAAGATCTGACATCATTAATAATCTGGGCTTGCAGCTTGTGCTTGTTGAATACAATAGATGAATGAAAAATTAAATTTTTTAGTAGATCATTAAGAGATGTGCCAATAGATCAAAAATAATTTAGGCCGAGTACCTCTGATGCCCAAGACATTCCATTGTTTCTACCGTTTGTTAGGCTAGCATATACGTGCTGATATCATTTTTTGTGAGTCCTCTGAATGTCATAGTCTAGTGTCCAAAGACTTGCATTAGCTGGTTCTCCCTCTGGCTTTCTCCCCCATTACTCTCCACCCTGTTTCACCAATCAAGCCAATCTGCATGATGTCCCCAGAGGATAAGCTGCAAAGCCTACCTTCATGTTTCTGTCCCTGCTATACTTCCCTCGAGGAGCAACCTCTCTTTGCTGACAGGCTGTATAACTCTTCTCTTTCCATGACCCCATTTAAAGCTCACTTCCTGGTTTCATTTCCCAGATTGCTCTTTCACACTGAGCATTTGCATCTTGAGGCTCTCATGTTTGCTTTTCATGTGGTTGCAGCTTCTCCAGGGCCTTTATTGATGCTTGGTATTGGACAGATAATCAACTTCAGGAATGTAGAGACCAAGACTTTGTTTCTTTGCCTTTTTATCCCCACCAACCGGTAGAGTTTGAGCTTCAGAGTCATTCTGGTGTTCCTTCAACTCCCATTTCTCTAGCATGTGTTTGAGAGGACACACTGGGTTTGTGCCTGTCTGAAGCAAAGCAGCAGCCAGCACCATCTGCGCAAGGACTGTTTAAAAAACTCCCAGTTCTACTTTTGTTCACAAGGGAGAGGGATCTTTGCAATAACCCCAGCACCAAGGCTGGCTCCTCAGCTGGGGACCTGCAAAGACTGCCCAGCACAGGGACTGGTTCCTGTATGATTTTTGTTTGGAGCCACGGGGCCAGGAAATGCTGCTGGGGATGGCACTGGGGGTGGGGAGTTCAGGGGAGAACAGGTGATGGCTGGCAAGCAGTTGATTTTTGCATAAAAGAAAGATTCTAGAAAATGTACTGAACCATCACCTTTGCCCTTTGTTCCCTTAGAGCGTATATTTCACAGTGTCAGGATGAAAATGTAATTCAATACTTGAGTAATGATAGCAAAAGGTGGTCCCATGACATCACCATGCTTCCTCTCCTTATTTGTTGGTGAAATTTCCTGGCCCCTCAGAACTTTTGTTTTTCTGAAATGTACATGGAGTTAAAAAAAAAAAACAACCTTATGGATTTTTCTGTTTTATCTCTTGTGGTGTATTGTTGGGTGCAGTACGACATATCTGAGCTGGGATTTGAGGAACAAACTCTTCCCAGGCTATAGGATCAGAACCGCAGTCTCTAAAATCAATCAATCAGTCAATCAATCAATCAATCAATCTAGGGATGCTGTGATCCTTGCAACTAATTCCCTCGGTGGCCACTGGAAGCTTAGATCAAAGGGTGAGACCACTGCTAACTGCTGCAGAGGGTTGCAGGCTTGTGTTTCTGTGCTTTTTAATTACCCTCAGGCTGACCTTTTTCCTGCCCATTTTCCCTTTTGCCATGATATGCTCAATTCTTGGTATTGTACCTTTTTGATTGTATTTTTTTATCCTGAAATTAAACGAGTTATTTTGAGATCATTGTAAAGTCATATACAGTTGTAAGAAATAACACAGAGAGATCCAGCGTACCCTTTACCCGGTTGTCCCAGTGATAATACCTTGAATAACTGTTGTAAACTATCACAGGTGGGGAATTGACATTGGTATAATCCAGTAGGCATGCTCTCCCCACCTGACCCTCAGTGACACCTGGTCATATCAGGTAGGTGGCGTCCCTGTATCAAGAGAAAGGAAAGTATTTGTTCCAAGATATATATATATATTTAAAGCATTTTGCTTTCTGTGCCTCATCTGTCCTCTCTTGGCTCCAATCTACTAAGTAGCCATAGAGATTTCACAGAGGAAGGAGAGAAAAATCCATCTTGTTCTCAAAATGGCTCAGATGTTCTAGGTGCAGGCAGTCCTTAATTCAGCCGGTAGTGTGAGATTAGGTGAGCTGAAGCCATACAAAGACACTTAATAATCATAGAAAAAATGTTATAGAGAGAAGGGCAGGTGTCAATATTCCAGAAGAAAGTTTTGAGGTATTTTTAGTTAAGAAATCACAGTCTAAAGCAAACGACTTTTATTTAATACATCTGGTAATCCCTTCATGTTTTTTTTTTCTCATATAAAAAGTCTTTTGCTAGTGCATGAATAAGAAAATCTGAGTTTTGGACACAGGTGTGTGACTACTGGAGAGGAGGAGGAGAGAGACAGACACAGAAACAGACAGAATGATGTAGGTAAAGACAAGAGCAAGCATAAAGGGAATTGTCACCCAGGTCCAGAAGGGGATACTGTTGGAGACCGATCAGGTTCTTGATGCACTTGCTCTAGAAAAATAACTAGTATTGGAAGGAGAGAGAAGAATTTCTGGTATTAATGGTACTGACATTTCTCTTAGGATTTATGTATTTTCCCATTCTTGGCATGTTGTTTTTCCTAGACTCTGTTGGTTGTAAGGAGGATTGGAGAGGGGCTTCAGGACATCTGCTCCTCCCTTAGGCATGGAGGAATAAGGGAGGGAGAATGCACCTGCGGCAGAGAGGCTCCTGATGGGCGGCTGTGGCTATAGGTGGGAGGTACTATAGGGAGAGGAGCGCAGACATAGCAAATTACAAGATGGAAGGAGTAGTTGCCCTGCATTTGCTCCTCAAACCCCCAGCATCCTGCCAGCACCTTCCATGTCACACAGACTAAGAGAAAGTTGGGACTGTATCTCATTGAATTTAAAAGGATGAGGTCAGGTCCATTGTGGTGGTCGTGTTTTTTTTTTTTTTTTTTAAGATTTTATTTGTTTATTTCACAGAGAGAGAACACAAGTAGGCAGAGAGGCAGGCAGAGGCGGGGGCGGGGGGAAGCAGGCTCCCCGCTGAGCAGAGAGCACTATGCCGGGCTCGATCCCAGGACCCTGAGATCATGACCTGAGCTGAAGGCTGAAGGCGGAGGCTTAACCCACTGAGCCACCCAGGTGCCTGGTCGTGTGGTTTTTAAGGCATAAGTAATTTATAAATACCTTTCTGATTTTAAAATAAGCAAACAAGAAATATCTCAGCTATTCTTTTTAGAAGCTTTTACATTTTTCCTTTCTCTAGATGGCCTCCTTATATGACTGACTACAAGCTGTGGAATCCTTAGGAAATATCCACCTTCTCTGGCTGCTTATTTCTCACTATCATTTAGTGCAGGCTCTTTACAAAAAGGAAAAAAAAAATTATTGACCTCTTCCTTCAGTCATACATTTTAATATAGTTTGGCATACCAAGCTGTCAGGCTTTGATCTCTTGGGTCAGAGTTCAAACTCCTTCTAATCCTAATGTCCATATTTCTAAATTTCTTGGGCAGTTTCAGGCATAAGCCAATCAATGTCAATAAAAAATCATAACAGGGTTATACTTTGCACAGAGCCTGATGGCTTTTTGGGTGGTGTCCTCCGGTAAAGTGAAGGTGTTTATCTTTGTTATGTCATTAGGCACTTTCCCCCTTTATCTTCTGTATCAGAGAATAGAAGTGAGTACAAATTGCTCTCAGCCCTTGTTCATTTTTGAGATAAAGAGGAACCTCCTTACCCAAAGGAAACTGAATCTTTGTGGTACATGGGTGTGGTGATTGATTTTTATGTGTCACCTGGCTAAACTATGGTTCACAGGACTCTGGTGAAACACTTGATAGATATTGCTGTGAAGATAATTTTAGCTGTAAATAACATCTGTAATCAGTTGACTTTTTTTAAACTAACATATAATGTATTATTTGTTTCAGGGGTACAGGTCTGTCTTACAGTCTTACACAATCAGTCTTACACAATGCACAGCACTCACCATTGCACATACTCTCCCCAGTGTCCATCACCCAGTCACCCCATCCCTGCGACCCCCTCACCTCCAGCAACCCTCAGTTTGCTTCTTGAGATTAAGAGCCTCTTATGGTTTGTCTCCCTCCCTGGTGACTTTAACAAAGTACATTACTTTCCATAATGTGGGTGGCCTTCACCCAATCAATCAAAAGCCCTCAGAGCAAAGACTAAAGCTCCCCAAAGAAGAAGGAATTCTGCTTCTGGACTGCAATGTAGGAAAATTAAGGCTATAATGTCAGCTCTGACCTGAATCTCCTGTCTTTCAGCTTGCCCTGTGGATTTTGAACTTTTCAGTTCCAACAATTGTACAAGTCAATTCCTTAAAATGTCGTATTGGTTCTGTTTCCCTGGAGAAACCTGACTAATTGAGTGGGGGAAGGATTTGGACATCAAGACCAACCACCAGAAGTCTGTCTGCCCAGTGACCACAGGCACCAAGCATGAGCGTCCTGAAGAGGTGTGTGGTTCTATAGCCAGGCTTCTGGTGAGGAGCCAGAAGACTCAGCATCATTTCCCCATCAGGTCACTGGCAGGAAACCTATGACACACTCTAAGAGTTCATTGAAGAGACCATTTCAGAGGTAAAGAGTAAAGGAACCAAGAGGGTGGTGCACTGGGAAGTTAGCCTCAGTGGGAATCTCTTAGTGTCCTTAGGCTTAAATGAGCAGAACAGAGAATGAGATTTATCGGGGGTACCTCCTTTGATGGAGATTGGGACCATGGGCAGAGGAGTGCAGACATTGGCAAAACTGAGGGTTGAGCAAGAAGGTGTGGGGGGAATAAGTACCTTAGCCTTTGTCTCCTCCAACCCCAAACTCCTTCTAGGACCTCCCATTGTCAGACTCCAACCCACAGCCATGGGGTGAGGAGGATCACTGGGAACATTCATAGGGCTGACTTCTTGGGATACTGAACAGAGGAGAGAAGGACAGAGAATGGATCTGGGGAACCAAGAGAGAATAACCAGGTCATGTAGGAATCAATCTCTGGAGAATTCATAGTAACTTACTTTCAGTAAATTGTAGGCTTGATTTTATCAATTAAAGAAAAAGAACCAGGTTATTTTGCGGTGATGTTGTTCCTCTATTCAGTAAGGCAGTAGAGGGATATAAATATATATTCCATGATAGGGGGAGGAAAATTCTTGGCCTCCCTGCGCTCTGGAGCTCAGGTGTCCCCTAATTCTCAGTCACTTGGGATGGGAGCTCCTGGACTTATATCCTAATTTCCTTTCTCTTTTCCAATCCCTCCAAAAGAGCCAGACCCTAGTTCCTGTCTATTGTCACATGGCAGCACAATGCAGACAATTCCAGAGTCATGCCTTGGTATAAAAATCTATTATCCGCATTATATGTTAATTAAAAAAAAAGTCTATTATCCGTGGGCAGATTGCCTCGTGCACTGATATCAGCATCCAGTTTCCTGTGATAAGACAAGGGTTCAGCCTTTTAAGTGAGCATTTGATTATATGCTTATGGGTTCCTAAGTAATAGCTTTTGATGACTTGGAAGTGATTTATAATGCTGACTGCACATGACTTGCTTTAAAGCAATTGAAATGAGAGCTTTTGAATAGAAATATTTGTTTAATTTATCCTGAACGCCGCGCCCTTAGTGGGGTCTTACAATCCTTAGCTGTTATATTGATTTTCTATTAAATTCCAGCACACCATCTGTGTGCATATGAGCAAGCTCTTGAGTCAGGATCTGTTGGGTACTTATGGATCACTTACCCAACGCCAGGAAATGCGCTAACTCCTGGTTTTGCAGAGATCACAGTTCTGGCTTTTTCTGGGCATGCACAGAGAGGTGAGGGTGACAAACACACTGTAGCAGCAGTGAGATCAGAGTGGTGTTAGAGGTATTCACAGAGAAACAGTGTTGTCCCAGACCCAAGACCTTGGGAAGGTGACCCAGAAGTGGAAACACTTCAAAGCTCCTAACTCCTGAAGGAAGACCTAGAGTAAGCCTGGTGGCTGAAGGGAGAGCAGAGGAGTGGAATTCTGGGAAGGACAGGTTGGAGGGGCAGAGGGTGAGTGAGCAGGGGTGGGTGGGGGTGAGGACTCATCCGGAGGAGCTGGCGTCCATGTTACTGCTTGGACCTTATGGTGAGTTCAAGGAGGGAGCCCAGTCCCTTCCAAGTAGGGAAGCAGCACAATAGGATTTTAATCCTATAAAGTAAAAGTGTGTGTCAAGATGGGTGGAGGCTGGATTGGGGGGCTGGTGGGGCAAGTCTGAGGAGGCAGGCCGATGAGGAGGTTGATAGACCAAAACCAGTGAGAAATGCAAGAGCCTGGATTAAAGCCATGTTTGAGGCAAGGGAGGAGGCACATAACGATGTCTGTGAGATGCACTGATAGAACTTTGCCTGAAGCGTGGCTTTGTTTCCAACTTGGTTGGCGAGACAGAGAATCACCAGTACAAACAGAGAAAGAGGAGGACAGGTGGGTGGGTGGAGAAGAGGTCCGTGTGGTTGCGCTGGCTGGAGGGCATCCAGGTGCGGATGGCTGGAGGTTGGAGGATACACAGACCCGAAGAGAAGGAAACCGTGTGGAAAAGACTTTACAGTTAACACTCTTCCAGGGGAGGGGACATAGAACAGTGGGTGAGACCACCGAGAACAACCCAGGCAGGGAGAAAATGAGAGAATCTGAGAGGAGCATACTATTCTCCATGATTTTATGAACATTTGAGAGAGTTTATCATTTTAAAAAAAATGTAAAATTACACAAAAAGATGAGACGGAGAAAGAGGAAACTTCCACGGATAAAGATGCAGTAACCGAGGGTCTGGGGATTCAGGAGTTCATGGCACGGGAATGTTGGGAAGATGGGAACTCATGGCCCCAGGGGATAGGGGTAAATAATGACAGAAATAATTCAATTGGATTGAGAAATTAATAGGGTGTTGGGGAGTTCAGCCAGAGCAGTTTCATGGGGGTGGGGATAGTGGGATTGGGGAATGGGAAGGAGGGGTAGAAGCAGAGACAAGTGTGAAATGTTGCTTCAGGAAATTCCAGCGAGGAGAGAAGGAACGAGGTGAGTAGCTAGAGAGGCGATTGGAGTCTAGATCCAGACTACTACTGCCTTTCTTCTTTTTGAAGGCAGGAGGAGCTCAGCTCGGATGTTATCCGGATGAGGGCAGAGTCAGAAGGGAAAGGTTTCAGCCCCCTGTGAAGATGCAAATGTGAAGTCTCTCAGGGGGTGGAGAGACTGGACGGACGGTTGAGGGTCAGAGGAGCGGAGGGTGTACGCACAGTGTCCCAGAGTTTCCGATTTCAAGGGCAGAGCAATGCCTGGTGAGGAAAGACCCAGGGACGGTTTGTGGCAAAGCATGGAGAAGCTCGGGGAACTGAGGTGTCCACACGGACACTAAACAAATCCGAACATACCAACCAAAGCCTCTGGTGAATGTGGGGCGTGAATGAGTGCAGGGGTAAGTGAGGAGGGAACAGAGCCTGCGGGCCCAAGACTCAAAATCCTTTAAAGACTGGGAAAGAGAGGAGCAAAGGCAGAGTCCAGTGGAGCCCTGGTCCTTTTAGACAGCCCTTTACAGGGGTTGGAGATGGGCACTGACCCAGTAGGCTCACAGGGCAGGCAGATCGATCCAGATGTTGGGCGAAAACTGTGAATCCGTGAAAGCACGTTAGGGGAGCTGCTTTTTTGGTTCCGTGTTTCTCTAAATGTGAGGGCTGCAGAGGGTAGGGCAGATAAGCGAGAGAGAGGCACGGGAGAAACGTACAGCAGACGGAGAAACACTGACAACAATTCTTTGTTATGAATCAGTTTTAAACATATTTTACCCAGGAGGACTGTTTCTCTGTGACAAAGAACTCTGCATTTGATGACCCTTCTGTCTCACCAGGGCACAGGCATCATTCTGATGGGCCTTGTTTATGGTGAAGGTCGCGCTAGCAGTAAAGCATATGAGTTTTGACAACAGGAGTGTAAATAGAATCATATTTCATGACTCCCTAATTTTTTATAGGAAACTATATATCTGAAATGTCACCACAATATTGTTTAAAATGCAGAGCTTCCTATTAAAATGGGCATTTAAAAACAATTGTATTGTGTTTGTCTATATGTATAAATAAATATATATAACCTAATATATTATGCTATGGCATACTATATGACATTATGCTATGTTATATTTTGTACAGGAAGTTAAGAATAGCATTTTAGTGAAGTTCATTAGAGTCACATTGGTGTATATCGTTATATATCTATACCTATGCCTATTTGTTGCTACCTGTTTTATCTCAAATTTTTTAGACTAGATTGTTTATTAAACTATTCTGGGCTGACATCTTTAGACTCACCAAAGCTGAATTATTTTGAATTCCGTAATTTTAAAATGGACGTTTGGGTAAAAGTTCATCTGTGGATAGCTGAATGTAATCACTCTACCCGAATTTTTACCTGAATTATAAGACTATGTTGCTGTGCAAAGACCTTGAAAGACCAAGAAACGACATAAATTTATGATATAATTTTCTAAATGACCAGCCGTCGCTTCTTTAAGAAATGCTATCTTCATTTGTAACTCTCAGGATACCCTGAAATTTATAATACAAATAAGATTTCTGTGGTATTGAGTCCGCAACCCACACATAACAGCCCAGTATATCTTCATTAACAAGAAACATTTCTATTGATTTCATTTTGCGATGTTTCATATTACATATAACAAATATGTATGGTCACCTAAATGAATTATTACAATCCAATTTGAAATGATTGCATAGGGTTATTGTATTATCTCTAGGATGCTTTAGTCTCTGGGTGTCAAAACTGTTTTTATTTAATGGAATAACATGGAAAAGTTAATCAGAGTAGGTTAACCTCTGTGGAACTGAAGGTCACACGCATTTACTCTCAGTTGGAAATGGAGGAGCTTTTGGTTTTGAACTCTCGCCGGGGGTGGGTGAAGGTGGAGGAAGGAACAACCAGGAGTGATTTAATGCCTGTGTTTCCTTGTGTCCCGTTACTCACAGTTGGCTTATGGGGCTTTTCAATAACTGGATTTTTGATTAAAAAAATTTCCTGTAAGGGAAATAAAATTAAACAGGCAATACAAACATAATAAAAAATCAATACAGCAGTTAACATTTCTATTATATGTTATTGAACGGCTCTGCTTCAGCCTCATTCAGCTTTGCATATACGTGCGACTGCTTAGAGTTTCCAACCAGAGCTGCGGGGAGGATAAGGAGATGCGAAGAGTCTTCTTGCCAAAATTATATTTTCATGGTAAACGGTGCTGCTTATAATTTGGGTCCTTTCACTTCTGAGCCAGGAGCACAGGGGTAGAAACCTCTTTTTTCCTTCACTAGCCTCTTTTATTTGGTGAACACACTGTGGACACCGAGTGGGATATTTGTGATCCTATCAAAATTCGCTCATGCACATGATGCTTTCCCCTTCAGAAGACTTTTTTTGAGGTTCAGCTTTTGCCTTAGTGAATGTGTTGGGATTATTTATTTATTTATTTATTTAGTCTTGCTTTAAAGGTATTTGCTTGCTCTTATAGGACTCAGATGCAGAGGTGGATGGCTGGAAAGACATTCACTTAGAAGCTGAGGGTAAAGCATTCCTCATGCATTAATTCCTCTAAAGTTGCAAAGTTGAAACTTCTGGTTTAAGATCGTCCACTGAGGTAGTTGCTGAAGTCCTCCCTTCTACTCCAAAAATAACCATAATATGAAAATCCAGAGGTCAGTTCAAGAGCTGGAAATGGAGTTCTCCAGGCACCAGAAATAAGAAGTCAGATTTGCAGCAGAAGGCAGCCTGGGGACTCTAGATGTGGGCTGACCATGAACTTGGGCTGTAGCAGGGTCCCCGGGGGTGAGTTCAGGTGTCGAGATCTTTGGTGGACAAAGCAAGGCTGAACTCCCAGTGAGAAGGACCATCCTTACTGAAATAAGAATGGTCATAAAATGGGAATCAAAAGCTCCAACCACCAGTCCCAGATATGGATTTTGTGTTCTGGAACTTGGGTAGAAAGAGTTGCTTGAGGGAAATCAGGAAGCACAAGGTGGTAGAGTGTGAGTGTGAGACTGAATGCACACAGCCAGATTGCCAAGCCAAGAAACCCCATTACAAAACAGTCTAGCACAGAAATGAATATAAAAAACAGCCTGGAACTCCACAGGGTCTGCAGGAGCCAAATGTGCACTGTCGTCAAGGGTCACCTCCATTACCCAGGGTACACAGGAGACATTCCTTCGGGAGTCAACATATGCCAAAGACAAGCTTTCAATCTGACACATTGTGCACGCTTGTATGTTCTGATCTCCCCCAAGCCACTAAAAAGGCTACAGAGCACACAGAGACATTTACCCTTGGAGTAAGGTTCAACAGATGCAAAAACAGAAGCACTTATAAAGAATTGCAGATAGATGTCTGAAGAATTTGAAAATAATCCTGACTTTGATGCTCAAAGAGGAAAGTGAGGAATAGATGGCCAATGAGAGAAAAGCAGGTGGGTTTGTAGGGGGAAAAAAAAAAGTTGACTGATAATGCAACTGAAGAAATAAGTAATTTTGAAGATAAAACTGAAAAAATAAAACACTCAGAATCCAACTCAAAGAGACAAAGAGATAGTAAATATGAAAAGGTTGAGACAATGAACATGGATTGAGGAGCTCCAAGAATAGCTAATCGAAGTTTCAGAAGGCAATTATAGAATGGGGAGGGTCAATAGTCAGAGAAATATTGGTGGAGAGTTTTCTGTAACTAATAACCATTAGACAAGTTTGCAGGAGCATCTTAAGCCTTGAGGAAGCTACGTCACATAAGCCCAAATCTAACACCCTGCAGTAAAATTTCAGAATGTGTAAGATGATATTAGGGGCGCCTGGGTGGCTCAGTGGGTTAAAGCCTCTGCCTTCGGCTCAGGTCATGATCTCAGGGTCCTGGGATAGAGCCCTGCATCAGACTCTCTGCTCAGCGGGGAGCTTGCTTGCTCCTCCTCTCTCTCTGCCTACTTGTGATCTCTGTCTGTCAAATAAATAAATAAAATATTTTTAAAAAAAAGATGATAAAAAAAAGATGATATGAAAGTCTTTATAATGTGCACCTAAAATGGAACAGCAATCAGACAGACAGCAGACTTTTCGTTAGCCGCAACAGATGTCAGAAGACAATCACATACTGTTTTCTAACTGCTAAGGAAAGGTAATCATCAGCTTCACATCTATACTCAGTTAAATGATCGTTCACAGGGGAGGGACCTCTCCTAGCAGCTACAAGCCTGGGATGCTGGCAGGGTCCTTAGGGTCTTCCTCCTCATTTCCTCTTTTCTCAGTCCCCCTAGACTCTCCTGATATGATGGTTTCACTCCTTGCTCTATAATGAGTGAAGGTAAAATAAAGGTGTTTTCAGAAAAAGAATAAGAGACTTAACTACCTGAAAGAGGGGGAAAAAAAATAATGCGGTCCAGAAAAAAGGAAAAGAAGCTGTAAGGAATCTGTGAGCAGCAGGAAGGAAGGCGCAGTTAAGAAATTGGTAAAAATATTTTGTGAGTCTACTATAAGAATAATATGAATGGTATGTGAGAGGCTATTTCAAATGAGAAGGAATTATAATATTGAAAAGCATTATGATGAATGATAGAAGGACAGAATTTGGGAAGATATTAAAATAGATCCAAATGAACAATTAGCTATTAGAATAAATAAAAGCAGATTAAACTCTTTTTTTTTTTTTAATAGCAGAGCCTCAGATGAGATGCAAGAGCCCTCATTCCTTGATTACTCTGAGACCCCGATGTTGTCCTATTTTTCCAGCATCAGCATGGGAAGAGAGAATTTTTCATGACAAGAGCACTTCAACTTATGCTTTGGAAATGAAGTGACACCTGTAGTTCCTTTCTGCAGATAGGATCAGAGCCCAGACCCAAAGTCTTCTCTAGTGTCGGGACGGTGTGCCTCGAGGGAGCAGGGGTAGAGGAGCTGATTTTGGTCATTCTGCCCAGGTCTAGTGAACAGAGGAAGGCTGAAGAAGCTGTGAGTTTCCTCCCATACGGAGCCAATGGAAAGATGTGGAAACATGGTCTGAGTAGTTAGATTCTGATTCACAACATGGTTGAATAGCTTCTCTCAGAGAGTGCTGATAACCAGATCAATGGCCACACACAGAGAGGTTCTCAGTGAAAAAAGACTTTGGGGTTTTAATTGAGTTTTGGCTCAATAGGATATGGCTGCTAGATCAGCTAATGTGATTTCAGAAGGCAATAATGGAGGTAGAGTGTCCATAATAAAGGGTGTGGTAGACCTTCTCTCCTTGTGCTTATCAGACCACAGCTGGACGGCTGAATTCAAAGGCAGATCCAGAGGGCAGTGCCCAGGTGTTAAAAGTTATCATATTCTATCACATGGATACTTAAGGGATAAGAGTGGTACTTATTTTAGAACAGACATTCCATTTGTTCCTAAATATTCCATGAGCTGTCAGGGTGCATGCACAGGGATTGGGCCTAATCTTTGCTGGACTTCGGTAAACACCATTGGAACCACTAAGAACTTTGTAACCAAACAGTTAAAAAATAAATGGACAGTTTCAGGAGGTAGATAGCCTCCCATTACAGGAATTGTTCAAGCAAAAGCTAGACCGCTTTCTCTTGGCAGCATTACGAGGGATTGATACTGGGTCTAGGGTTGACTTTCTTGGCCCCAATCTCCCCCTCTCACCCTAAGATCCTGCTTCTGTGTTTCTCCCTACCACTTTCAGTGAATACCCAGGGTGGGAACAGTTTGCCTTTTATATCCCACTTCCGACAAGTCACATGTGTATTTGTGATACTGTCACTTTAAGGCAAACCCTGACAAAAAGCTAAAGGGAAGAAGAGGTCTCTGTGAAGGGGGTCCCTTCATTCCAGTCCAGGAGATCACAATCCCTGTGGTGTCTTCAGAATTCCCCGAGGATATACGTGATCCTGGATTCTTACTAAATTAGAGCCTTGCCTTTATAACCAGAATATAACAAGTTTGCCAGGTGGTGTTTTCCTCACATAGGCATAGAGACCAGGGCTTCACGTGCAAGGTTGGTTCCCCCCAGCTTTTGATGAATGATTGAAACTTGTTTTTCTCAGAATTTTTTTGCTCATACTCCCAATTGATGGCATTCTCATACACATCCTTTCAGATGTCTTTGCTGGTGGGACAGAAGATAGGTTACGTGAAAATCACATTTAATAAGTTGTAACTCCACCCTTGTTTTTGCTCAGAATGCAAGAGTTTTAGAGATTCTTTGTACACTGATAACAGCTGTATATTCATCCATTCACCCATCCATCCCTCCGTCCATCATCCATCCATGCATCCATCCATTTACCCATCTCTATCCACCCACCCACCCACCACCTATCATCTATCTTCTGTCCATCTCCCCAACATCTATTTATTGAACACTACTGGTTGTAACATATGCTAGTAGAAGATGGGGTAAGCTTTGCTGCAGATGAGTAGAAACTGATTCACCCCAGACGTTATAATATTGTTGGCTCAGCCTCAAACCAATTTTAGATTTTACCAAGAGACACGCTGAATATAAGTGAGCTTTCTGGAAGTCAGTCCTTGGTTGTCCCCTCCATTGGGGCAGCATTGTGCTGTGGAAAAACCAAAGGCATTGGAACACCTAGAAATAGTTTTGAGCCCGATATTTGACTCTGGGAAATCTAGGGTTGACTGGACTCTAGACTCATTTTCCTAATTCCTAAAATGAAATAAGAACAGTAACAAAATTGATGTAAGAAACAAATAGGATAATGTTACCAATGTGTTGTACAATTTAAACCCTTATGTGGACAGTTGTGTGTGTGTGTATTTACCTCCATTCATGCAAATGTATGTGTGTGTGTGTGTGCAAATGTGTGTAAAATACACCCAAGATTAGGTCTCCCTAGAAGCACATTCTGAGACAAGGATTCAAGTTCAGCAAGTTATTTTTGGGGAAAACTAGAGGTTAAGACCTTGGGGAACTCCAGCAAACAGTGCTGAAGGTCAGATTGTTCCTACCTGGTGGTGTTCCTACCAACACCCGTCAGTCAGTCATGGGGGGGAGATGTTCCTGGTGGCATTGATTTTCTGTCCATTCCAACAGGCAATGTCTGTGGGGAGGTCAAGCTCTGGTGGCCACAGAAAGCTTCAGGCAAGTAAGTGCAGGTGCTGGAAGTGGGCAGTTGGGCTGGAGTGCGCTGACAGGGTGAGACAAAGGGATTTGGATGGGCGCCTGTAGTGTCTGCCACCATGTGTGTCGGCAGCAATGTATCTTGGTTTTAAATACACCGGATGGCATTTAACCACAGAGTCCACTGTGATAGACAGCAGTTGGTCGCTAGGTAGGATGCAGACAAACTGCTGAATGCTTGACAGTTGCAGCCACCACTTTGCAACCTGGTGCCCAGAGCCTGCCTTCCTTCCCTGGGCTTTCCAGGCACTTTGGCCACCACTTATGCAGTCGTATCCCACTTTCCAATTCTGTCTTTGCAACTTGGCTTTTCTTCTCAAACCACTAGGCTTCTGTAACTTCTGCCAGAACACATCTCCTTGAGAGCTTTGTTTAGCAGGGGTCCAAGGGCCATTTCCAGACAGTGCTGACATAGAGACATGTCCCTAGGTGGTTCAGGAATGCTTCTGATATGAACAATTGGGTGCAGATGCAGAAGCTCAGATTGGAAGTACAGAAAGAGCTAAGCCTCTTTTCATGTGTGCACTCTGAGGATATATCCTGAAACAAACTTTCCTTTGGGTGGCAGGGCTGACAGCCATCTGGGCCCATATATGACAGTTGTCCCTCCACCTGCCAGTGGCGAGGGGGCTCCTTACCATGATGTTTGGGGTTAGAATGGAAATGGAATTCTGTTCTGTGAGCAAAACTTGCTCAAAGCCTCTGGAATTAAATTGAAGGGAAGGAGTGGGCCTGTGTCACTGTCACGGCATAAAGGATTTCCATTGACCCAAAGACTTGATGGAATTTCAATCCCGGGCTCTGAGTCCATCTTCTTGGCCTCTGCCTCCTCTAGGGACAGGTTCTGTGTCCATGGTCAGCAGAACAAAGGCCAGCCAGGTCCATTAATATTTCAAAAAGGTGAACGTGGAAATGGCATTGCGAATGATGCATTGCCCCCCAGGGCATCTCGTGGGAGGTTGCCGGTGAAGGGTCCTTCAGGAAGTTCCTCTGGCAACGTGGCGTCAGTCTGGTGTCAGGTTCTTACAGCCTGCTGTTGAAATAGGCCTGGACTGTCCTTCCTCCTTGTCTCAATTGTGTCCTGACTTCCGTGAAGAGCTGTGGTCCTCCTCTTCTGCCAGTCAGGGCTCACTGTGCTGCTACTCCCTGGGAGACTCGTGGCTTCCCTCTCTCCCCCTCCCACTAAATCAACAGATGACATCAGATGGGAGGCAGCATAGGTGTGATGCTCTGTGAGAGTGTTTACTGAGCCCCACTGCATGCTCCAGTGGGGAGGTGCCAGGATAGAGGAAGACACAGTCTCTGATGTCAGAGGCCAATCATGTGGCTGGTGAGATGATGAGGCAATTCATATAAGGTGAGAGGAACCAGGTCAAGACACTGTGGTCACCATACCAGCTTCAGGGTTGAAGTGCATGCAGAAGGAGGAGTGATAGCTGTTGGTACCAAGACTCAGGAAGGTTCGGGATAGAGAGGACAATGACTTGCTTCTTGAAGGAAGCACCAAGGAACTATTTTAGTGATGTCGCAGATGCCTGAAGATTACTGGGTCCAACACACACAGAGCTCTAGGGAGAGAAACTTTGAGTTTTTCTTTCTTTCTTTCTTTCTTTCTTTCTTTCTTTCCTTCTTTCTTTCTTTCAAGATTTATTTATTTATTTATGGGGGGAGGGGCAGCCAGAGAGGGAGGGGGAGAATCTCAAGCAGACACCCCACTGAATGTAGAGCCCTACATAGGGTTTGATCTCATGAACCTGAGATCATGGCCTGAACTGAAAATCAAGAGTCATACTTCACTGACCAAGCCACCCAGGCACCCCACATTATTTCTTATTGAACTTAATGTACTTCGAGGTGGCAGTAAATGGTTGGGAAGACAGGCTCTAGAACCAGATGCTGATTCTATCGCTTACCAGCAGTGGAACCCCCGCGCTCATTTCCCCAGCTGTAGAATGGGGATGACGAGAATGCTCCCTCATGAGGACTGAGGGGTGGGTAATTCCAGAGCACTCCAACCCATGCCTGGCACGCATTAGAAGTAAGGTTGCCATTGCTGTCATTTCTTTTTCTTTTTTTTTTTTTTTTTTTTTTTTTTTTATTTTTTTGTCATTTATCACAAGTAGGCAGAGAGGCAGGCAGAGAGAGAGGAGGAAGCAGGCTCCCCACTGAGCAGAGAGCCCGATCTCAGGACTCTGGGATCATGACTTGAGCCGAAGGCAGAGGCTTTAACCCACTGAGCCACCGAGGCGCCCCTGTCATTTCTAACCTTATATTGCTGCAGGGGGAGCCCTGCTTACTGACCAGATGGGAGACCCCCACCTTGCCTGTGGTGGCAAGGTAATCTATTTATTTATTTACTTTTAAAATTTTATTTTATTGTTTCAGTGTTCCAAGATTCATTGTTTATTTATTTTTAATGATCCCTCAGCTGGTGGTCAGCAGAGGTGGAACTGGAACCCCGCTCCCAGGTCCCAGCGGATTACTCCCTATGTCAAGCCTGGGAAGCTTTGACCCTTTTACCTCCCTCTTTGTAGGATAAAACAAAATTTGGTCTGAAAGTATCTAATATGTAACCATATTGTTCCCAGAAACCAAGATCAATAATTCTGAACTGTATCAAAATGCCACAAGAAAGTAAATGATTCCACAACTTTGACCACAACCCTGATGCATCTAGCTTCTGCTGAGCACCACACTGTGGGCTTGGGGAAGGAGAATCACTATTTTTTTTTTTGTTCATTTGTTTTGTTTTTTTCCTGTTCTTCAGAAACTTAAAGTTGAGGGGAGAAGGCAAGGCAGAAAAGAGCTATAATAAAACCATAGCAGCAAAACTTGTGGGGGTGCTTGCTGTGTTTCAGACCCTGTCCCAAGCACTTTTCATGTACACACTTGGTGAATCTCTCCGGAACACTTTGAGATGGGTTGTGTTATTAAGCCCATTTTCCAGATGAAAACATTGAGGCTCACAGGATGGTCATTTTGCCAAAGTAACATGGTTAGAAAAGGGGGGGAAATGGGACAGAGCCAGGCTTTTTCCTGGAGTCTTTGCTATTGATCCTAGCACGGCAGCATTTTCAACTAGAGGTGCTAGAACTCTGGGTTATAGTTTCCTGGGAGTAAACTTGGCCTCTTGATGAAGTACGCGTCCCATAGAGTCAGCACCTGCTTGACTCTGCTGACAGGTGACTTGGGCTCATTTTTCTAGTACCTTCTTCTAGGGACAATGTGAGTTGTGCATGTTGAGATTTTTTTCCCTGAGCTCCTTCTCACTGGGAAGGTTTCTGTGGGCATGTAACTTGTCATAGCCTTAAGTTGATGACTATCTGGCTCTCTTAAGAATGTGAAAAGGCGGGGTGCCTGACGGTTCAGTCAGTTAAGTATCAGCCTTTGGCTCAGGTCACGATCCCAGGGTCCTGGGATCAAATCCCAAATTGGGCTCCCTGCTCATGGGGATCCTGCTGCTCCTTCTGCTCACCCCCTCTCCCTCCCGTGTCTCTCCTGTCTCTCTGTCTCTCATGAATGATTAAAATCTTCAAAAAATCTGAAAATGTGGGGCACCTGGGTCGTTCAGTTGGTTAAGCATCTTCCTTGGGCTTAGGTAATGATCTCAGGCTCTTGGGATTGAGTTTCAATGCTTAGCAGAGAGTCTGCTTCTCCCTCTACCCCTTCCCACCTCCCTGCTCATGCTCGCGCTCTCTTTCTTTCTCAAATAAATAAATAAAATATTTTTTAAAAGAAGGAATGTGAAGAGGTGCCACATGCTTCAACAGAAGGCCTGTCAGAGCTGAGTCATCTTACCTCCATGCCTGAGAGAAAGTCCCAGGTCCTCGCCTGGGGTACCAGGGCTGGTAACAGAGCCTGTCCTTTCAAGTTCCTTGTTCAACCCCTGATTCTGTGATCTCCTTCAGTTTCTTTTTCTAGGATCCCACACTTCACTAGAGTTGGCCAGAATTCCTTTCTGGCAAAATTTGCTGAACGTTTCAAGCTGCAGGAGCCCTACCGGACACAGACCATCCTGACTGATAGATGGAAAGAAGATGATCAGCTGTCCAGCCAGGTTTGTCCTAAAGGGAAAGACTAAGTGCAGCATGAGTTCAGAAAAACTCTCCATAAAGCTCTGCAAATGGGGGAGAAAGCAACTATTTCTGCTTTTATTTATTTCTTCCAACCTCAGGAATTTCTGAATGAGTTAGCTGGAACATGGATTATTTTAGTCTCCCAGCATTTAAACTAGTCTTGTATTATGATTGATGGTAAGATATATAAGGTATCAATAAGCCTTGATGTATTAATTTTTAAAAGTTGAAAAACTTAATGAGGCACTAAAATTTAAAAGCAACCCTGAGTTCCCATCAGAAATATTGATTATATACTTGTCAGATAGGTTTCTTTTAAATGTCCAAACTCGGATGCTCAGATTAAAGAGATGTCTACTATTCATGGCCAAATGTTTTCAACTATAATGTGTCTCGAGAACCTACTCTATGCCCATCACTCTGCTAACAGGTGCATCTTAGAGAAGAAAATACATGTGCTCCTTGACATTGGGCACAGAGTGCACAGAGTGAAGGCATTTCAAAAGTCCCCAAACGATTAAAAAAACTTTTTGTGGGTATTTTTCGTCTCCTGAGGTCATACTTTCGTTCTGTGATAGCTAATTACTAGCGACTTTCAGTAGCGTTTCTGGGTAATGTGTGACCAAATGTTATAGAATGAATAAGAGGTCAATGTACTAGGAGTGCCTGAGAGTTCATTTGCTATGTTTCTATTTTGATTACTTTTTAAAAAATGTACTCATGTGTATTTATTAAAAAGGCAATGTCATATATCAATGTTTGCTAATAAATAGACATCATTTGCAATAAAGTATCTAATTTAACTGGAATTGGGCCTCAACAATATTTGTCCCAAGTTATCAAAAAATAGTAAATATAATTTCCATTTTTAATCTTGAAAATGGTGCACGACTTATTTTGAATAATTGATTTTAGTAGCTACTGAGACATAGAAGGAATTATTATCAATTTGGGGAGAAGCGTAGGGACTAAATTTCAAAAATACTTTTAATGAGAAAATGGCTAAGAATAGTTGGGGTTTTCCTATCTTAGGAAATCTGGGGGCAGACAAAATGAGAAAGCTGGCTTGATGTGCTACATGTCCCCCAAAATCATACTGCAGGTCTGCAATTCCTTTTCAAGTAGAAGAAATATAATTGTCCATCTTCAGAATATGCCGAGTATCCAACTTGCAACTAATCCTGAATTTCAAATCAATAAGGTTTAATATTTCACCAGTAATCATAGGTTGAAATCAATGCTGTCACGGCTCTTGGAAGAATAGAAGCTTATGAAACAAAGAATTGAAGGCAATCATCCAAGGCTGAACTAAAGAAATATGCTTTGCAAGGGCTTTTGTGAAAGGAAAACACATGGCAGCTTGACCCTTCCCCGCGACCAAGGTTTTTTCCTTCATTTCAATGTTAGGTTCTGCTGTCCCAAGAAAATGGTTTCATTTTCAAAAGATCCCGTAGCAGAAGGAGCAGGATGTCATCAGCTTCCTGGGTGTTTGAGAATGAACAGGAGAGGATTTCTTTCAAACGGGGAATGCTGATGTTTATGCTGATAAACTATGGAGTCTGTATCTGTTAGTTTTTGCATAACAAACTACCCCAAAATGAAGCGGTACGAATAGTAGCCAATTGTCTCACTCAGGTGTCTGTGGCTTGGTGTGGGCTCTCAGTTGGACAGTTTCTCTTGCGTCTGCTGGGTTCCAGCTTTGCTCAGTCTGCAGTCAGTGGCTGGGTTGACTGGAGCTTGGCCAGTCCAGAACGGTATCAGATGGGATGACCAGCTTCTCTTGTGCACTATTTCCCACAGCCTGGCCTGGGCTTGCTCCTTGCAGGATTCCAAGAGGTGGGATTAATGCAAGGCTTCTTGACGCCTGGGCCCTAGATTTTAAGACTGTCCTTTCCACTTCATTCTTTTGCCTTAGTTAAGTTATAACGACAACTCCAATTCAAGGTATGGAGAAGTGTATTACACTTATTAAAGGGAAGTGTCCCCAAGTCACATTGCAGAGGACAGAACTCTCTCACAGATCCAAGGATTGTGGCTGTTTTTCGCTCTACCACAGTGGCAGTCTTAGCACTAGTCAATTCTCCAAAGAGCATCAGACTTAGAGCAGTTATGTACCATTGGAAACACCATCTTTCCAGGGAGGGTGCCGTGTCTGGATGGAGCAAAGGGCTTGGATTGGAAGTGCTCTATGATGATCTCCTATGCAGTTTTCACACCATTTGACAGAAGGAAAAAATAGCCAATCAGTCTTCCCCTAGGATCTCCAGAGGCGGGTCTTAAAAAGAAGAAACAAAAAGGACAGGATCTTCATTGTAGAATGAAACATTATGGTGACTAATTCCTAAATGGCCAGTTCTCAGGGGAGGTGACAGCATCCTGAGAAAGCTGAGAGGATGGCTCCAGCACTCCGGCTCTGAGTGCTCTGTGGAGTTGCAACTGCTCAAAAGGAAGTGTTCCATCTGGGAAGCTGGTAAAGTCTGGGAATTCCCGGATGTAAACACATGGTGTGGGGGATAATGTCACTTAGGCACAGGCTGGGGGCCTGTGTGATGGTTGAGCCCTGTAAATCCAGCTGTGTCAGCTACCACCACTGTGAGGGTCGGTGTCCTCGAGGGAACTTCCAGAACTGAGAATGAGAAGAACTTAAGAAGGCTGGCTGAGAGCAGCCTCATCTCACCTGCTGTGCTGGGTATACATGCATGCCATGAAAGTATTTGCTGGCTTTTTAGTTCCCAATAATTAACTAAGTCTTTTAAAATTGACTTCAGAATTTTCCTCAAAAAGTTGAAAATAGAGCTACCCTACGACCTAGCAATTGCACTACTGGGTATTTACTCTAAAGATACAAACGTAGTGATCTGAAGGGGCACGTGCACCCGAATGTTTATAGCAGCAATGTCCACAATAGCCAAACTATGGAAAGAACCTAGATGTGTATCAGCAGATGAATGAATAAAGAAGATGTGGTACACACACACACACACACACACACACACACACACAATGGAATACTATGCAGTCACCAAAAGAAATGAAATCTTGCCATTTGCAACAATGTGGATGGAACTAGAGGGTATTATGCTTAGTGAAATAAGTTAATTGAAGAAAGACAATTATCACATGATCTCCCTGATATGAGGAAGTAGAGATGCAACATGGGGGGTTTGGGGGGTAGGAAAAGAAAAAATGAAACAAGATGGGATTGGGAGGGAGACAAACCATAAGAGACTCTTACTGTCACAAAACGAATTGATGATTTCCAGGGGGAGTGGGGTAGGGAGAGGGTGGTGGAATTATGGACATTGGGAAGGGTATGTGCTATGGTGAGTGCTGTGAAGTGTGTAAACCTGGTGATTCACCGATCTGTACCCCTGGGGCTAATAATACATTATATGTTTATAAAAAAATAAAAAAAAATTAAAAAAATAAAATTGACTCCAGAGGTGACCTGGTGACTAAACTGTCCCCTCCCCCAATTACACTCATAGGATAGCTTTGCCTCTGCCCCGTCTTTCTACCTCCTTGCTCCACGGCACTACTGACTTTTGTTCAGCATCTGTGGTAGACAGACCTTTGGGTGGCCCTCATATGCCCACCCAGTGTAGCCATTTCTTCTTGAACCTGGGAGGGATCGCTGACTTCTGAACAGCAGAATATGGCAAAGGTGACAAAGGGACATTCCTGGGATCAGGTCAGCTTACATGGCAGAAGCGGTGGAATGCCACTCCTGATCCAGGGTTCTGTCTGACGTGAAGGTGGGTCTGAACAGTGAGGTGACAAGGAAGTCAGCAGGTCACGTAGATCTAAGCTGTGAAGTTGCCAAGGGTTGACCATATCTCCTCAAGGAAGCTGCACAAGGAACTTCAAAAGTGTTAATATAGGGAAGGTTGCAGGAATGAGTGCCTTTAGAAGATCACTAGCAGTGTGGCCTGGACTGGAGTCCCAGCAGCTACTGAGGTCAAATGCTACCTGTTCTGCAAAGCTTTCTTTGAACGGCCTCCAACACAACGTAAGTTAAATGCCGCCGTGTCTCCATCCTGCAGCTCTTGCTTTGTGTCTTTACTACAGTCATTTTCATTTGCCTTTTACTTAATCAGTTACTTAGAGTTTTAGCTCCTCCAGCAAAAGCCACAGGTCACGTTTATCTTTATTTTTTCAGTCGCATTTTCCTGATGTACACGAGGAACCTTGAAGTCCTAACTGGCTGGTGCATATGTGACGGATTTAACCAATAGCCCAGAAGTATGGCAATTCCATTGTCAACACATCACCACCGACCAAAAATTTTGCCCTGTAGGACCACACAGAGCAATTTCTCACTCTGGGAAGGAATAGTTCTTCCAGTAGCCGAGCCTATAAACTCAGCACTGGAAACTCCATCACTCATGGGTCATTGCCCATGCCCTGAAATTTCTGAGCTTCTGTAATTCCTTCTGTCCTCATGGAGCAGTGGAGCAGTGGAGAGTGTGTTTTCTCATTCCTCCTGTGTCACTCTCTGGATACTAGAAGGTGGCCATCCTTGCCTTTCCTTGGGTAAACACCCCCAGCCATGTCAATCATTTGTGACCTAGAATGGCAGCCACATCTGTCACTGGTATTGTCCCCCTCCAGTGAATGGTCTCTAATCTGTCCTAAAATGCAGTGCCTGACCTGAACCTGGGTTTCCCCCAGCCCAGCACGTAGCAGGATCAGAACTACTTTTGGAGGGGATCCTGAGTGTCGACTAAGGCAGTCTGAAATCTCTTGGGTTTGTTGTTGGCTACAGCAAATCATGGAAACACATCATGCCTGGGGCCAGGTCTTCTCTCCCTGAAATGCTCCTAAGCCAAGCTTTTCACACCCTCTCTTCCTCATTTTGGAATACATTAAAGGACTTTATATTTATTCCTATTACATTTCTTCTTGATGTTTTTTGGAGCCATTGGACTAGCAGGATAACATTTGGGATCCTGATTTTTTTGTTTAATGTATTAGCATCCTCCCACATTCATGTCAGTTCATGTTCTAACAAGCATGCCTCTTACAATGCTGCTCAAGACACTGATGAGCTTGCTGAACACATCAGAGCCAAAAATAGAGCTCTGGGGCACATGGCTATGGTCCTCTCTCTAGGTGGACATCACTCTATTAATCAACACTTTGGATACGCTTGTCTGACCAGCTACAAATTCACTTAGCTGTACTACAGTCCCACTCCCATTTCTCCTTCTTGTCCACAAGAATATCCTGAGCAACTCTGTCAAGTGCCTTGCTGAAATCCAGATCCACTGATCAACCATCCTAATAACCCTATCAGGAGAGGAAACGAGATTAGATTGGGGTGACTTGTCTTAAAGCGGCCAGTCTCTTGGCAGTCACTGTTTGTCCCTGAGCGCACAGATCAACCAGTAATGATTAGTTCTCCTGTTCTGCCAGGGATCAATATTAAGCTCGCTGGTCTGTATTTCACAGACTATCCCTTCCTCTCCACTCTCTACCTCCTTATCTTGAAGCCTCCTCCAGCCCTTTTGAAAACAGAACCTTTTGCCTGCCTTAAGTCTGAAGGAATCTTCCCTTTTCTTCCTGATTTCTTGAATAATCCTTATGTCTTCTGTTACTTTCAGGTCTCCTGATAATTCCTTTGGATCTCTTACTGTCCCTCAGCCTTGGTTTCTTCCTCTCAGGAAAATGAGGTCAATCTTCTCTAACCCCTGGGTCACTTTGAGCACGAGATTAAGAAATGTGTGTGAAAGCTAAGGAGCTTACAGTGGATAATTGTTAATTGAATAAACTACAAAGAACCATATAAATAAAGAGTTTACTATGAGATACTCATAGATATCCACACAATACTTTTCTAGAAAGCCAACTAAATTACTTTGAATTTCACTGTGTGCTGTCATAAATTCAGAAAGATATTCCTCAAAGAATCTAAAAACCTTTGGCCGGATTGTTGATTCGAAATTAGCTTACCTTAAAATCAGATTTAGTAGAAACCTAAGGTTTTGGTACACACTATTGTTTATTTCTACTTAAGGAATTTTAAGACAGTTGGTATAGTTTGCACCAGAGTTTTTTGTTGGTTGAAATGGATAAACTGAATGATGGAATTTTTGATTAAATAGAATGGTATTTGAAACTTGGAAAAAAAATCAGCTAGAGAAAGAATATTGAAAGAATGAAGGAGATCTATTGAACAAGCATTTCTCAATGGAAATAGAATTTGCATGATAGGTGTTAATTTCAATGTTGCTACTGTTAATTGGCAAATTGCCCAGAAGTAACAACAGTGTTATTTCAATCAAACTGATAGTCTTCACCCTTGCTACACAGAGTATGATCTTATTCTTCCAGAAGTAAAATAACTTTTAGTCTGGAAGGAGCTTCAACCTTCAACCTAAGTTAACACCCTTCTTTTATAGAAGCAGAGAGTGAGACACCCAGAAGATAAGTGACTTGCTCACGCAGACCCCTGGGGGATGGCCAAGCTGGAACTCACAGCAGAGTCTCCCAACTCCAGGCCTGTGCCATTTTCAAGGATCTGTAGCTGCACTGACATGTCTGGGATTTTTGGGGTGACCCACTGTAGGGGCTTTTGATTCCTTTGGATGGTGGCCAGAAAAAAAAAATCCTACATGTGTTTGTCATCCATGCTCTTTCTGTAGTTTAACTCAGTCCTTGGAAATGCTAAGTCTTCAGCTCTGGGCTATCTGGTGCCAAAGGCAATGTGGATGTGAAGATGACAGTGTGCATCTCTGTGATGCACAAATTAAAGCTGATTGATAGAAGGCCACAGATAGGATGTCACATCTTATAGATGTGGATGGGCCACAGGGCCAGTGATAAAGTGAGACTGGTGGGCTCTGACATCCACGCAGCCCAGCCTTATTATTGACAGTGGGAGATAGTATTGATCGAGCTGCCAAGATGATCCTATTATGCAATTAGAATATTAGATTTGCATTTTTAATTCCTTTAGAAGAAATTGACTTGAGGCAATTATGGCAGGAAAATATTAAGATGGATCCAGCTTCTTCGAAAATAACTCAGAAGAAGCTTTTAGGAAGATGCAGTCATTACCAGAGAAAAGTTTGACTTATACAAAGGGGCAGTAAGGAAGCCATAAAAACACAAGGCGAAGCTAGTGGAAAGGGTTCATTTTCCAAGTTTTTCCCTGTGAAGAATAAAACTACGTAACCCTAGGACACAGTTCAGACCGGCTTGGGTATCGCTTGTATTCCATGTGAAATCCCCTGCACACTGCACTTTGGGCTTCTCATTTGGGCAGATTTCCAGGCTTCATCCCACAGTGTCTGGGGAGAGTTGCATTCTATGATGCTGCTACGGATGCATTTCCTCCACCGGCTCAGCCAGCTGCCGGTTTCTCTTTAAAAAACTTTCCAACAGGGTTTCTGTGGTGGCTTGGCTCCATGGGCAACTGAAGACAGTCCTCCCTCCCCTGAGATAGTAACAGATTTTAAATGGTAGACTCAATTTATAATGGCTTATGGAGAAATGTTTAAAATCCGAGGTACTAGCAGATTCTTTTCTTTTTTTTTTTTTTTTTAAAGATTTTATTTATTTATTTGACAGACAGAGATCACAAGTAGGCAGAGAGGCCGGCAGAGAGAGAGAGAGGGAAGCAGGCCCCCTGCTGAGCAGAGAGCCTGATGCGGGACTCGATCCCAGGACCCTGAGACCATGACCTGAGCCGAAGGCAGTGGCTTAACCCACTGAGCCACCCAGGCGCCCTAGCAGATTCTTTTCAAACCCTAAACTTTTGGAGTGTGGATGGCTCTGGTTCCATTAGGGCGGTCCAGGCTGGATCTGTGCTCCCAACTGCTCCTGCGCCTTCACAAAAATTTCTGGGTAAGCTGAAGCCACAGCTAGGTAATGTCTGCATGTTCAGTAGGAGTCCGTAAACTTTTTCTGTTAAGGGTCAGATAGTGAATATTCAGGTTTTGTGGGTCCGCCTCCGGTCCCTGTCTCATGTTCATAGACTTTGCAAAAGTAAACTCTGTCCTAACTTCTCTGTGCAAACTGTCGGGTTCATTTATTCCCCAGGTTCTGTTGAACTTTTTTACCCAATGAAATGTATTCATTTCCTGGGGCTGGTATAACAAACTGCCATAAATCAAGAGGCTTAAAACAAAAGAAATTTATGCTCTGGAAGTTTTGAAGGCTAGAAGTTCAAAATCAAGCTATCAATAGGCTGGTTCTTTGTAGAAGTTCATGATGAGGGAGAATCTCTGGCACGCCTCTTTCTGGGCTTCTGGTGGCTGCCTGCAATCAGCGTTCCTTGGCTTTTAGCTGCATTCCTCCAATCTCTGCCTTCACCATGCCTTCTTCCCTGTGTATCCATTCCTCTACTTTTCTCTTAAGGATACCTGTCATCCTAAATCTAGGATGATGTCATCTTGAAATCCTGAGCTTAATTATATCTGTAGGAACCCTTTTTCCAAATCAAATCACAGTCACAGGTTCTGGAGGTAAGGACTTAGATGTATTTGGGGGGGGTGGGGCAAAGGCTAGTCCTATTCAACCCACAACACTTGATAAATAATGACACTTGTGATTTTTAAAGACCATGCTAGTTACATCCAGGTTGCTGACTCTGTGGTAGAGAGATGAGGAAAATCTCCCAGGCATGGGGCTTGTCCCTGTCCTCTCTAGGGGGAACAAGGGCATTGCTGTGTGGTGTAGCTTCAGAGTGACTTCAAGGCAAGAGATAAGCATTATGAATCCAGGGGTTCATGAGAATTGAGGCACGGCAGTGTTCGCCCCTGAGGCCGGCTGCTTTAAGCAAGGCTGCTCATGGAGCTCAAAGTGGGGCTGTAGGCAATGTCACCCTGTCGTCCAAAAGACAAAGATGAATGGAGTAAAAATGTAGTACTCTTGATTTATCAAATGATTCTACCTAATGGATCCATCACATTCAATAGAAACCACGTTAGCAATTCCTGTTATAGGTCTTATCCTCCCAACCCCCCCCCCCCCCAAGACCCCCCCATCCCCCCACGATCCACTTAGGAGAAAAAGAATGCAAAGTTTGAATAGATTTTTTTTCCTATAAGTGTGAAATGCTTGGACAAAAGAATGCAATGCCTAGTGAAGAGGTGACAAAGAGAGCCAGCTTCTTGTTAGTATTATAGAGCTAGCAAAATGATTATTAGGCAGCCCAATAGAAAAACCAAGATCTTCACCTGTTGATTAAAGCAACAATATGGTGTTTGGAAAAAGTGTGACTCAGTTTTTCATAGTTGTAATTGCTGTGGCATGTTCCTGATAATTTCTGTAACTGTGTTTCTCAGTTTCTGGGGCTGTGTTTTTGTGTCCTTGCTATAAATAGCTGAATGGTCCCTGGCTCTCAGTTACTACAATTGCTTAGTTCAGTTCAGCAAATATCAGGTGCCAGAGATTTAAGATGCTGAATAAAATTACTTAGATATAAAGTGGAACACATGAGTCTTCTACTCTGAATATCTTAAAGCTTAAAGTCTGTATATTCATAAGATATTTTTTATTGTTTTAAAATTAACATAAAATGTATTATTTGTCCCAGGGGTACAGGTCTGTGAATCGTCACGTTTACACACTTCACAGCACTCATTATAGCACACACCCTCCCCAGTGTCCATCACCCCGCCCCCTATCCCTAGCCCCCCATCCCCAGCAGTCCTCAGTTTGTTTCCTGAGATTAAGAGTCTCTTATGGTTTGTCTCCCTCCTAATCCCATCTTGTTTCATTTTTTCTTTCTCTACCACCCTAAACCCCAACTCTGCCTCTCAAATTCTTCATATCAGAGAGATCATATGATAATTGTCTTTCTCTGATTGACTTATTCTGCTCAGCATAATAGCCTCTAGTTCCATCCACATTGTTGCAGACGGCAAGACATCATGGCTGCATGGTATTCCTTTGTATATATATATATCGCGTCTTCTTTGTCCATTCATCTGTTGACAGACATCTAGGTTTTTTTCCATAGTTTGGCTATTTTGGACATTGCCTCTATAAACACTTGGGTGCACGTGCCCCTTCAGAACACTACATTTGTACCATTAGGGTAAATACCCAATAGTATGATTGCTGGATTGTAAGGTAGCTCTATTTTCAACTTTTTGAGGAACCTCCATGCTGTTTTCCAGAGTGGCTTCACCAGCTTGCATTTTCACCAACAGTGTAGGAGGATTCCCCTTTCTCTGCATCCTTGCCAACATCTGTCATTTCCTAACTTCTTGATTTTAGCCATTCTGACTGGTGTGAGGTGGTACCTCACTATGGTTTTGATTTGTATTTCCCTGATGCCAAGTGATGTTGAGCACTTTTTCATGTGTCTTTTGGCCATTTGGATGACTTCTGTCCATTTCTTGATTGGAATATTTGTTCTTTGGGTGTTGAGTTTGATAAATTCTTTATAGGTCTTCGATACTAGCTCTTTATCCGATATGTCATTTGCAAATATCTTCTCCCATTCTGTCAGTCATCTTTTGGCTTTGTTGACTGTTTCCTTTGCTGTGCAAAACCTTTTGATCTTGATGAAGTCCCAGTAGTTCATTTTTGCCCTTGTTTCCCTGCCTTTGGTGATATTTCTAGGAAGAAGTTGCTGTGGCTGAGGTCAGAGAGGTTGCTGCCTGTGTTCTCCTCAAGGATTTTAATGAATTCCTATCTCACATTGAGGTCTTTCATCCATTTTGAGCCTATTTTTGTGTGTGGTATAAGGAAATGGTCCAGTTTCATTCTTCTGCATGTGGCTGTCCAATTTTCCCAACACAATTTGTTGAAGGGACTGTCTTTTTTTCATTGCACATTCTTTCCTGCTTTGTCGAAGATTAGTGGACCATAGAGTTGAGGGTCTATTTCTGGGCTCTCTATCTTGTTCCATTGATCTATGTGTTTGTTTTTGTGCCAGTGGCATAGTGCTAGATGATTATAGCTTTGTAATAGAGATTGAAGTCTGGAATTGTGATGCCACAACTTTAGTTTTCTTTTCAACATTCCTCTGGCTATTCAGGGTCTTTTCTGATTCTACATAAATTTTAGGATTACTTGTTCCATTTCTTTGAAAAAACATTGATAGTATTTTGATGGGGATTGCATCAAATATGTAGATCGCTCTAGGTAGCATAGACATTTTCACAATATTTTTTCTTCCAATCCATGGGCATAGAATGTTTTCCCATTTCTTTGTGTCTTCCTCAATTTCTTTCATGAGTACTTTATAGTTTTCTGAGTATAGATTCTTTGCCTCTTTGGTTAGGTTTATTCCTAGGTATCTTATGGTTTTGTGTGCAATTGTAAATGGGATCAACTCCTTAATTTGTCTTTCTTCTGTCTTGCTGTTGGTATATAGAAGTGCAACTGATTTCTGTGCATTGATTTTTTATCCTGACACTTTACTGAATTTCTGCATGACTTCTAGCAGTTTTTGAGTGGAGCCTTTTGGGTATTCCACATAAAGTATCATATCACGCACAAAGAGTTAGAGTTTGACTTCTTCTTTGCCGATTTGGATGCCTTTTATTTCCTTTTGTTCTCTGATGTGAGGCTAGGACTTCTAGTACTATGTTGAATAGCAGAGGTGATAGTGGACATCCCTGCCATGTTACTGACCTTAGCGAAAGGCTCTCAGTTTTTCCCCATTGAGAATGATATACACTATGGGTTTTTCATTGATGGCTTTGATGATATTGAGGTATGTACCCTCTATCTCCACACTTCAAAGAGTTTTGATCAGGAAAGGATATTGTACTTTGTCAAATGTTTTTTCAGCATCTATCAAGAACACCATATGGTTCTTGTTCTTTCTTTTATTAATGTATTGTATCACATTGACTGATTTGCAAATGTTGAACCAAACTTGCAGCCCAGGAATAAATCCCACTTGGTCATTGTGAATAATCCTTTTAATGTACTGTTGGATCCTATTGGCTAATATTTTGGTGAGAATTTTCACATTCATGTTCATCAAGGTTATTGGTCTGTAATTTTCTTTTTTGATGGGGTCTTTGGTTTTGAGATCAAGGTAATGCTGGCCTCAACAAATGAGTTTGGAACTTTTCCTTCCATTTCTATTTTTTGGAACAGTTTCAGGAGACTAGGTATTAATTCTTCTTTAAATGTTTGGTGGAATTCCCCTGGGAAGCCATCTGGCCCTGGGCTCTTGTTCGTTGGAAGATTTTTGATGACTGCTTCAATCTCCTTGCTGGTTATGGGTCTGTTTCTTCCTGGTTCAGTTTTGGTAGTTTATATGTCTCTATGAATGCATCCATTTTTTACAGATTGTCAAGTTTGCTGGCTTATAGTTGCTCATAATATGTTCTTATAATTGTTTGTATTTCTTTGGTGTTGGTTGTGATCTCTCCTCTTTGATTCATGACTTTAGTTTATTTGGGTCCTTTCTCTTTTCTTTTTGATAAGTCTGGCCAGGGATTTATCAATCTTATTAATTCTTTCAAAGAACCAGCTCCTAGTTTTGTTGATTTTTTCTACTGTTCTTTTGGTTTCAATTTCATTGACTTCTCTTTTTTAAAAATTTATTTATTTTCAGCATAACAGTATCATTATTTTTTCACCACACCCAGTGCTCCATGCAATCCATGCCCTCTATAATACCCACCACCTGGTACCCCGACCTCCTACCCCGCCACTTATCTTTATTATTTCTCTTCTTCTTTCTGAGTTTATGCCTTCTTTGCTGTTCTTTCTCCAGCTCCTTTAGGTATAGGGTTAGGGTGTGTATTCGAGACCTTTCTTGTTTCTTGAGAAAGGCTTGTATTGCTATATACTTTACTCTTAGGACTGCCTTTGCTGTGTCCCACAGATTTTGAACACTTGTGTTTTAATTTTCTCTTGTTTCCATGAATTTTTTCAATTCTTCTTTAATTTCTTGGTTGACCCATTCATTCATTAGTAGGGTGCTCTTTAGTCTCCATGTATGTGAGTTCTTTCCAACTTTCCTCTTGTAATTGAATTCTAGAGTCAGAGCACTGGAGTCTGAAAATATGCAGAATGAGCCCAATCTTTTGGTACCAGTTGATACCTGATTTGTGGCCCAGGATGTAATCTATTCTGGAGAATGTTCCATGTGCATTAGAGAAGAATGTGTATTCTGTTGCTTTGGGATGGACTGTTTTGAATATATCTGTGATGTCCATCAGGTCCAAGTATGTCATTTAAAGTCTATTTTCTTGTTGATTTTTTGCTTAGATGGTCTGTCCATTTCAGTGAAAGGGGTGTTAAAGTCACCTACTATTATTATATTATTGTTGATGTGTTTCTTTGATTTTGTTATTAATTGGTTTATATAATTGGCTGCTCCTATGTTAGGGGCATAGATGTTTAAAATTGTTAGATCTTGTTGGACAGACCCTTTAACTATGATGTAGTGCCCTTCTTCATCTCTTACTATAGTCTTTAGTTTAAAATATAATTTATCTGTTATAAAGATTGCCATCCCAGCTTTCTTTTGATGTCCATTAGCATGGTAAATTGTTTTCCATCCACTGACTTTCAATCTGGAGGTGTCTTTGGGTTTAATATGAGTTTCTTTTAGACAGCATATTGATGGGTCTTGTTTTTTTATCCATTCTGATACCCTGTGTCTTTTGTTTGGGACATTTAGCCCATTTACATTCAGGATAACTATTGAAAATTATGAATTTAATGCCATTATATTGCCTGTAAGGTGACTGTTACTGTATGTTGTCTCTGTTCCTTTCTGATCTGTTACTTTTAGGTTCTCTCTTTGCTTAGAGGACCTCTTTCAATATTTCCTGTAAAGCTGTTTGGTGTTTGCAAATTCTTTTAATTTTTGTTTGTCCTATTTCCAATGATAGCCTAGCTGGATGTAGTATTCTTGGCTGCATATTTTTCCCATTTAGTGCTCTGAGTATGTCGTGCCAGTCCTATCTCAGCTGCCATGTCTCTGTGGATAAGCCCACTGCCAATCTAATATTCCTACCACTGTATTTTACAGACTTCTTGTCCCAAGCTGCTTTCAGGATTTTCTTTTTGCCACCAAGACTTCTAAATTTTACTACTAGATGATGGGATGTGTACTTATTTTTATTGATTTGAGGGGGTTCTCTGTGCCTCCTGGATTTTGATGTTTGTTTCCTTCACCAAATTAGTGAACTTCACTACTATAATTTGCTCCAATATACCTTCTGTTCATCTCTCTCTTTCTTCTTCTTCTGGGATCCCAATTATTCTAATATTGTTTCATCTTAGAGAATCACTTATCTCTCGAATTCTCCCCTCTTGGTCCAGTAGTTGTTTGTCTCTCTTTTGCTCAGTTTCTTTATTCTCCATCATTTGGTCTTCTACATCACTAATTCTCTCTTCTGCCTCATTAATTTTATCAGTAAGAGCCTCCATTTTTTTTTGCACCTCATTAGTAGTTTTTTAGAATTTCAACTTGGGTATATTTTAGTTCTTTTATTTCTCCAGAAAGGGTTTCTCTAATATCTCCCATGTATTTTTCAAGCCCAGCTAGCACCTTGGTAATCGTCATTCTGAACTCTAGTTCTGACATAATACTAATGTCTATATTGATTAAGTCCCTAACCATCAGTACTTCCTCTTGTTCTTTTTTTGGTGGTGAATTTTTCTGCTTTGTCATTTTATACAGATAAGAATAGATGAATGAGAGAACAAAACAGTAAAAAGTTGGCAAAGACCCTAGAAAAATATACACTAACCAAATCAGAAGAGATCTAAAACCAGGGAGAGAAGGGGGAAAATAATAAATTAAAAAATAAAAAATAAAAAAGTATATATATTTGTCTGGTGAATAGAACAGAGGCACACACTTGATTTTTGGTGTATTTTGGTCTCTTAGAAGAAACTACCTCCCAATATTTTAAAGAAAAAAAATTATATACAAAAATAAGGGTAAACGCAATGAAGGGATAGAATATGACTATAAAGATGAAAATTTTGAAAGATTCTGAAAAACGAATTGATAAGATTAGAAGTTGGTTGGAAAAAGGAAGAAAAAAAGAGGAAAGAATGTGATCAGGCTGGAGACTAGAACAAAGACATGTGCTAGATTTAGGATATATTTTGACCTATTAGATGAAATTTTATCCCAAAATTTTAAAGAAAAACCTATATGTATACAAAAAATAAGGTTACATATAATGAAGGGATAGAATAGGACTATAGCAATGAAAATTTAAAAAGATTTTTTTTAAAAGGCATTGATAAGATAAATTAGTTATCAGACGCATGAAAAAATATTCATCATCACTAGCCATCAGGGAGATTCAAATTAAAACTACATTGAGATATCACCTTACACCAGTAAGAATGGCCAAAATTAGCAAGACAGGAAACAACGTGTGTGGGAGGGGATGTGGAGAAAGGGGAACCCTCTTACACTGTTGGTGGGAATGGAAGTTGGTGCAGCCACTTTGGAGAACAGTGTGGAGATTCCTCAAGAAATTAAAAATAGAGCTTCCCTATGGCCCTGCCATTGCCCTACTGGGTATTTACCCCAAAGATACAGATGTAGTGAAAAGAAGGGCCATCTGTACCCCAGTGTTTATAGCAGCAATGGCCACGGTCGCCAAACTGTGGAAAGAACCAAGATGCCCTTCAACGGACAAATGGATAAGGAAGATGTGGTCTATATACACTATGGAGTATTATGCCTCCATCAGAAAGGATGAATACCCAACTTTTGTAGCAACATGGACGGGACTGGAAGAGATTCTGCTGAGTGAAATAAGTCAAGCAGAGAGAGTCAATTATCATATGGTTTCACTTATTTGTGGAGCATAACAAATAACATGGAGGACATAGGGAGATGGGGAGGAGAAGGGAGTTGAGGAAAATTGAAAGGGGAGATGAACCATGAGAGACTATGGACTCTGAAAAACAATCAGGGTTTTCAAGGGGTGGGGAGTGGGAGGTTGGGGGAGCCAGGTAGTGGGTATTATGGAGGGCACGTATTGCATGGAGCACTGGGTGTGGTGCAAAAATAATGAATACTGTTATGCTGAAAAGAAATTTTTTAAAAAAGATAAAATAGTTAAAATACATTAAAATAGGAAAGAGGAAAAGTTAAAAAAATGGAATAGAAAAAAATAAGATAAAAAAAAAATTAACTTTGCAAGACTGAAGGATAATGTGGAAATGCTATGAATTGTATGTGTTGCTTTACCCAGCTCTGGAGTTCCACAGTTCTCACTGATTGGTAAGCTCAGTCTTGGCTGTGTGCTCTTGCTGATCTTCTGGGGAATGGGCCTCTTGCAGTGATTCTCAAATGTCTTTGCCTGAGGTGGAATTGCACCACCCTTTCCAGGGGCCAGGCTAAGTAATCTTCTCAGGTTTTTTTTCCGTTTGTCACCTTAGATTCAGTTTTCCAAACGTCCTACCTTCCAAGAAAACAGTCAATTTTCTGTTCCTAGAATTGCTGCTCTTCTTCTCTTCTATCTCCTTTGGAGTTTGTAGGTGTTCAGAATGGTTTGATAACTATCTAGCTCAATTTCTGGGACCTGATGATATCTCAGTCTCCTACTTCTCTGCCATCTTGCTAGCTCCCATAAGATTTATTTTTATTTTTTATTTCTTTGTATGTTTCTGAGTGGGGGAGAGATGGGAAGAGAGGAAGAGGGCGAGAAAAAGAGAGAATATCAAGCAGGCTCCACACCCAGCATGCAGTCCCACATGGGGCTTGATCTTTCAACCCTGAGATCATGACCTAAGCCAAAATCAAGAGTGGGACACTTAACAGACTTAGCCACACAAGACCCCCAACGTAAGATTTATTTTTGATGTGTGATTTTGAATGGTCAAGAAATGGAGGAACTGTGGGTGAAGTCAATCCTCTGAAACTTTAACTCATGTTCCTCACCTTCTTTGGCATTCAGTCAGTATGAATCATTGCCTTAAGCCCTCCTTTCTCTAGGTCTTTTGAAGGAAACACACCATGTTAACATGATGATGCTCTTTCCAGTGAACAGCACCATTAATTGGGTCTTTGCTATTTTCTGTATAGACTGAAGCTTGATTTGAGTGTCAGCAAGTTGAAACTCTAGCACATCCATCTTTTCTGTAAATTAGGCTATTCCCTGCCCTCACCCCCATCAATTGCAGTCAATACAGCTGCTTTTATCAAGATTCTCCAGTAAGAAAGGGAAACATGGAAGAAATGTCTTTGCATTTTCTTTAAATTCTAGAATCAGTGCTTCCCAGTAGAAACATGAAGCAATAGAAGTTAAAATTGTCTAATGAGATAAAATTAATTTTAATGGTATTTATTTAACACAATATCCAAAATATTATAATTTTAAAATGAAGTCAATATGAAAATTATTGAGATATTTTATGCTTTCTTTCATATTGAGATTTCAAAATCTGGTGTGTTCTTTACATTCATGGTACAAATTGATTTGGCTTAGCTGCATTTTACATGCTCAATAGCTTCATGTGTTTCGTGGTTATCACACTGAAAATTTCAATTCGTTTATAGGTGAATATATCAGCATTAGGATTTGATAAAAAGGATATATCAATCTTTTTAAAGAAGCACTAAGGAGTTAAAGTGGATCACTTTGTGTGAAATTTAAGACTTTATTTCTCAAGAAGAAAAACTTTGTGAGAGTTTTTGCTGTAAAAATATCTTCAAGGTTTGATGTATAATAGAGACTTATATTTTAAAGTTTTGTCAATAAAGAACATGAACTGAAAACTGGGTTCACTATTTACTGATCGCAACTTGAGCCTAGAACCAATTAAAGGCTAACAGTGCCAATGATATACGCACTATTAGCTAATAAGAATCATTGCATAAGGGACCTGGGTGGCTCAGTTAGTTGAGCATTTGCCTTCAGTTCAGGTCATGATTCCAGGGCCCTGGGATCAACCCTGCATCAGGCTCCTGGCTCAGGACGGAGTCTGCTACTCCCTCTCCCACTCGCCCTGCTTGTGCTCTTTCTCTCACTCACTGTCTTTGTCAAATAAATAAATAAAATCTTTAAAAAAAAAGAATTATTACATAATGATTAGGAAAAGCAAGATGGACCAGAGTACAGAGAGCACACAGGCAGTGTTGTGTGTTTATGCTCATGTGTGGCCTGTACATTGTCATGTTGTTGTGAGGGAAAAAAGATTGAGAACTGCCAGGTTGGAGAAGAGAAAGAAAATGAAAATCTGCTTGTTGAGTCCACATATTTATCACATGCTCACGCTTAGTACCTAGTAGCTTGATATTAATATGGATGGGGTATTAATTTGGATAATATCATTCTTACCAATCCTCATCTTGTAATGTTCAAATGTTAAATTCTTTATCATTTTTGCACTTTTTTCTTTATAATTTCTTTATAATTTGTATATATATACACCACATCTTCTTTATCCATTCCTCTGGTGAAGAGCATCTCAGCTCTTCTCACAGTTTGGTTATTGTGGACATTGCTGCTATGAACATTGGGGTGCATATGGCCCTTCTTTTCACTACATCTGAATCTTTGGCGCAAATACCCAGTAGTGCAAATTGCTAAGTCATAGGGTATTTCTATTTTTTAATTTTTTGAGGAACCTGCACACTATTTTCCAAAGTGGCTGTATCCACTTACATTCCCTCCAACAGGAAGATGACAAGGATGCCCACTCTTGCCACTATGTTCAACATAGTACTCGAAGTCCTAACAACAGAAATCAGAAAACAAAAAGAAATAAAAGGTATTCAATTCAAATTGACAAACAAGAGGTCAAACTCTCTCTCTTCACAGATGACATGATACTTTAAAAGGAAAACCCAAAAGACTCCACCCCCAAATTACTAGAACTCATACAGCAATTCAGTAATGTGGCAGGATACAAGATCAATGCACAGAAATCAGTTGTTTTCTTCTACATTAACAATGTAACTGTAGAAAGATAAATTAGAGAATCAATTCCATTTACAATAGCACCCAAAGCCATAAGATACCTAAACATAACCAAAGAGGTAAAAGATCTATACTCTAGGAACTACAGAATAGTCACGAAAGTACAGGACATTTTAAATTATTTTTAGCATTAAATGGTGCATGGCAGGAAAAAGTTAATCTACCCAGCCTCATGGAGAATTAACTGAAGCATTGAAACATTAGTCATCTTTGAGGATTTTTTTATATTCCAAGAGCTCTCTTAAATACTTTGCATCTATTAACTCATGTAAGCCTCACACTCACCATATTATGTGTTAGAAATAACTAGTTTCTCCAATTTTCAGGTGAGGACACTGATGATGAGAAGAAATGTTTAAGTAACTTGGCCAAGTTGGCAGGTTGATAAGTTGCAGAGCTGTATTTGGAAGCCACAGAGCTTGGCTGAAGTGTTCATTTGTTAACCACTCATTTGTGTCTGGCTCCGACCCTGTCGGCTGGTGTGTTATGTCCTCCCCAGGGTCCTTGTCCTGGTGCTCCAGGCTCTGATGCTCAGAGGGCCGGGGAGTTGGTGGGAAAGTTGCTGATGTCGTGATGAAGTGGTGAGCGCCACATTGTTGCAGGGTACTTAGCTGCTAATTGCCATTTAATCACAAGATGAATACAGTTATTTCTTTTCTCCCTCTACCCAACTGCCAGTGAGATGGTAATTACTTTTGAACTAAGTGCTGAAGATGTGGCTTTGTACAGAGCTGGAGCTAAATGCCACATCCTTTGAGCCACCACATTCCTGGCAACACTTGTTTACCCACGTGGCTAATTAAACACATCATGTTGATAACAGATGCTCATTCCAAGCTTCCTATTTCCTTTAAATGATGACTTTTCCCCCCTGGGAGATTTGATTTAAACACACACACACACACACACAAGTTGGACTTTATATTTGGCAAATTAACTCAAATTTTTTAGAGGTGACATTACATTTTGGTCAACAATGAAAGAGAAAACTGGCTGGCTCAATTGGTGGAGCATGTGACTCTTGATCTCAGGTGTGTTAGGTTCAAGCTACACGTTGAGTGTAGCGATTACTTAAAAATAAAAAATCTTGTAAAAGGGATGCTGGGTGGCTCAGATGATTAATTGTCTGCTTTCTGCTCAGGTCATGATCCCAGGGTCCTGGGATTGAGTCCTACATGGGGCTCCCTGCTCAGCAGGGAGCTTGCTTCTCCCTCTCCTTCTTCCTGATGCTCTGCCTACTTGGACTCTCTCTCTATCAAATACATAAATAAATATTTTTTATTCTTTTTTTTTTAAGATTTTATTTATTTGACAGACAGAGATCCCAAGTAGGCAGAGAGGCAAGCAGAGAGAGAGGGGAAGCAGGCCCCCGCTGAGCAGAGAGCCTGATGCGGGGCTCAATCCCAGGACCCTGAGATCATGACCTGAGCCGAAGGCAGAGGCTTAACCCACTGAGCCACCCCGGTGTCCCCAAAAATAAAATTTTTAAAAAATCTTAAAAAAAATTGAAAACTTTGCATTTGAATAGTTCTAAACTTAATGAGTCAATCTAGAGTTTGTTTCTCCACATTTGTCTATTTTCAGCTTTTGTGTCTGAAGTTGAAGAGGGGTTGCTTTTTGTTTTCTGTTGTTTAAAGTTTGAAGGACATACAAGCAGAGTTATATGGAATTTCTCTAAGGCCCAGAAATACAATTTATTGTGTTATGCTTTTCTGAAGAGATTTCCTCCAGGTAACTTGTAAATGGGTTAGGGTTGATCTACTTTTCGCAGAGGGTAATAAAATGCGCAGGTTAAGTGACTTGTCCAAAAGAACTCAACAAATGCAGTCCTTGTTTTCTGGCTACTGGTCAAATGTCACAGGTAATACCTGAGAGTGGCAAGCCTTCAACCTTACAAAGACCTCATCAGTTTGGTCCTGGTTTGGAATAAATGTGCAGATCTAAATTATGTCATATGAGTTGTAGAGCAGCTAAATGTTCAAAAGCAAGAAGTCTGCAACATGAGTGCGACCCTCCCAATGGACTTTACAGTAGCCTCATGGGTAATGGAACCATGTCAAAGGTCCCTAGTGAGGTGGTGGCTAGTTCTTCATTGGTTATGGAGGCCTCAGTTCATGGGTTTTGTGTTGGAACTCCCTGGATTTTTATCTAGGTGCCTTGACAGACAGCTTCCCAATCTCAGTGTCTGCACAATAAGGCAGTGTTTCTCAAACTTTAAAGCATTCAGATCACTTATTAAGACACAGACGGCTGGGGTACTCTTTCACGGTCTCTGGTTCAGTTTTGACGGGGGCCCAAGAATTTGCATTTTTAACAAGTTTCTGGGTGGTGCTGATGCTGCTTGTCTGGGAATCACACTGTTGGAATCAGTGCTTATTTCTTCCTATCATCATAGCTCAGTGTGGGTCTTTCTGGCTGAGCAACTTTCTGGGAATGCTCTCCTCCAACTGGTAAGTCAGGGACTTAGTCTCCTTTCTTAGAAGCTCTATCACTCTCAAAGATCTTGGACTCTTGTTCTATGGGCATCTGGTGGGTTCTGGAAGAGATAGGGCACAAAAGATTGTGCTAGAACATTCTAGGCCAGGCCCAGAAGTGGGATGTATTACTTTTCCTTACATCTCATTGGCTAAGATCAGTCATGTGGCTCTACCTAATTGCAAAGGAGGCTGGGAACAGAGTCCAGCTGGGTCCTCAGGAGGAAAAGGAAAATGAATTTAATAAAAACACAGCCATTTCTTGCCACACCGAAGTTATGGAAGTCCTCCTCTTTACTTTCTCCAGCACCTAAGAGACTGTGAAATTATTTATCAGCCGCTGATTTTGAAAAGTTTAATAATGTTTATTTACCCATTTGGACATATTCTTGAGTTTTGGTTAATGGAGGTGGTGAAGCATGCTGTCTGTGTTTGGTAACAGTTCATAAGATGAAGGGTGTGTCTTCCCTGGAAGCCAGGCCAGGTCTGGAATGGGAGGGGGGTCTCCATCTGGGCCAACTTTCAATTTATTGTCTCTCAGCTCCAGATCTACCCTTCTCTGCCCTGATTTGTGGGACCCTGTAAACAAACTTTTTTTGCTCACTTGCTAAATACTAACTCCACTGGAAGGTTCTAGAGTACAGTGCAAGGTGAAGAAAATTTGTTTCTGAGTTCTGGGCCCCTACTATTGTTGTTCACTGCAGTAGTCCAGCAGTGTATGGGGCTGAGCCCAGCTGTGCCCTCAGGCCATGCTCTCTCCACTGGTGGCCACTTCCCAGAAGCTTTTCCCACTATACTTCCTGCAATGACAGGCTGCTTCTTCAGACTATCTCTGGCCTTTGCCTCCCAGAAAGGTTTATTGTTTTAACCCTACCAGTAGGTTGTGAGTTCTTGTGGTAGCTAAGCTCTCTGATGAGGACTGAGTCTCAACCTTGGGGGTGGCCAAGCCAGAGAGAGAGAGTCTTCTTTCTTCATTCTTGGTCCCTTTATCTGTTCTCTCAGCTTGGTAGTAAAAGCTACTCTATATATGTTATCTCCATTTTTAGCCATTTTTCATAGTCAAGCAAATGTTAACTTTTATAGTTAACAGTTCTTTATATTACATTTTCCTTATTAAAATAACTAGAGTGATTTCTTTTGACTGGACTCTGACAGAAATGACCTCTTCTGGTAATTTTTTGTTATAGAAAGACCAAGTTGAGTGTCCTTCCTCTCAAATAAAAAATCAGGACAGTAGAACTATACCTACTCAAAGCTCAATTCCATTGAGTCTACTTTATTCTTTGCTCTATGATGTTGATTTCCTTTCCTGAGAAAAGCTGGTATTCTTATCAAAGATTCAATGGGAACAGGATGAGAGGGTCTTCAAGTCTCAGACTTCTAGACTCTATAGTCTTGTGCCTCAATAACCAGGGGGTCTGTGGGTAAGGCCCTGGGGAAGATTCCTGGGTTAGTGGGGAGCATGGGAAAGAAAGAGAAAGCACACATGTCTTCAGTAACCAGAAACCAGTCTTTCTGCCTTGGTCTCTGTCTGGGAGTAAAACCAGAAAGTGAACTGTGTGTAACTACCAGCTCTTTTGCCTTGGCTTTGTTTTGCTGCCACAGCAGTAGGGAATCAATACAAACTGAAACAAAATGAAATTTAAAAGAAAAAAAAAAAAGCCCCCCCCCAAAAAAAACCCCAACACAACCCCCACAAAATCCCAAGAAAAAGTTGAATAAACAACACATGATCTAATTTTAGGCCACAGAAAATGAAAGGTCAGTAGAAAAAGGATAATAATAATAATAATTCCAGTCAGCATTAGCTACTTATTATTTCTTTTTCTCCATAGAGGATGGATTCTTGCCAATGAAAGGCTGAGGCCAACTTTGCTTCCTCCCTTGCATGCTAACCTTGGCTTCCCAGACAGCCACAGTGTGGACTTCCCATCTGAGGAAGGCTCAGTCTTGGACAAAGCAAACAAATTCCTGTGATTTAAGGACCCTGAGAAAGCTCTTTAATAGGAAATCTCTACCCTCTTGTTACCACATCTAATGTTTCACCGAGTCATGGACGACCATCTACAGAGCCCCCCCAACCCTTTAAAAAATTGTGTTGAAACTCACATATCATAAAATTAACTGTTTTAAAGTGAAGAATTCAGCAGCATTAAGTACATGCACAGCATCATATAAATGCCAGCTCTATCTAGTTCTAAAACATTTTTATCACCCTAAAAGAAAATCTTGTACCCAATAAGCAGTCATTCCTTATTTTCCCTCTCTCCAACCCCTGTTAACCACCTGTCTGCTTTCTGTGTCTATTAGTCTAGAATTAGTCTATTCTGGGCATTGCATATAAATGGGGTCATACAACATGTGGTCTTTTGTGTCTGGCTTCTTTAACCTAGAATAATGTTTTCCAGGTTCATCCATATTTGCTTCTTTTTTATTTGGCTGACCCCAAATGTCAATCAGTAGATAGATAGATACATGGATAAACAGACTGTGGGGTAAATGTATCAACTTACTTTTAAATTATTTTTAAATAATTTAAGTAATTTTTATTTTAAAATAATTTTTAAAAGTTATCTATTCAAATAATTCTCTATTTGAGGAGGTAACACATAGGACCACTGCCACCATTGTCTTACTCTGATAAGCTCTGAAAAGACCAGGGGAAATTGCAGGTAGAGGGGACTCTCAAACTATAGAGAGGTGGTGGAGGGATAGAGTGGGGAAGAACCAACTACAATTGAGTGGACGTCTGTCTCTGGTTTGAGTTCTAGGAAATGATTTCTGTGGCTTCTCTCTCCCTAAATGCAACATGGCATTGCTGAGTGTAGAACCAGAACATACACATCTCTTATTCTCAGAGATCAGTGCTAAAAAAGGGTCCGGGTGAGAGAAGATCTGCCTTCTCTTTATCCAGCACACCTCTGGACCAAGTCTCACTGGATGAGGACCTCCGCTGCAGAGCGCATAACCTCATCAGCCCCCCGTGGGTCCAAGGAATGCTGGGGGTTGCAGCTTCTACCTCATGACTGCCTGGTAATCACACTTACCGCAGGAGCATTGTCTATACAGAGCTGAGTTTCTACTCCTAAACTGGGGCAATAAAATACCTTTGGAAGGAAATAGTCCAAGAGGCAAGGAGACAGATTTCCCTCTTCATCTTCATTGGGAATTAATTTGCTGGCAATTATAGTGTCTTTACCATACACTTAGAGTCTCATTCATTTACACTCCAGGAAGAAGAATGACTCTTTATGACTTTTTTATTTTAATTATTGATGCTTAAAACCATGAGCCATTCATTTCCTGCTTTCTCAACATTGGTAATTGACTAATTCAAGGCAGGTGTGGGTTTGAGAAAGCTGTTTAGTTGGCATGAGGAATGATTGCTGCAGGGACCATGCTGTTAATTTTGCCCACAGATAATTATCAGTCATGTAACACTCTAGTCTCTGCATTGGAGCACACAGGTGGCTCCCTATGTGCAGCTGTTTTCTCTAGACATCAATGCCAGGATTGGGGAATGGGTTATCTCTCTATATATACATATGGGGTATTTCTAAAGTAGTGCTGAGTTACACAAAAATCTTTCACTTTACCTGCTTTTCCCTATGTACTTCCTGTAAGCATCCAACTAAGGATAAAGTTTGTACCAAGTGCTGCTTGGAAACAATTTGCTCTCAAAAAGACCAAATAGAAACAACCACAAAGGGAGAATGAGAAGATGTGCAGCCAGAAAAATCATAAAAGCTTAAATTGGGAATGATCACATTTTGACCAGATGTCAGTTTATTAGACAGAGGATGGCATCATATAAATACGAACTCTATCTAGTTCCAAAACATTTGGTACAAACATCCTGAGAGAGTGTACCATGTTTCAGGAGGGGTGTTATCCTTCCAGAGACTTGAAAAATAACAAATGGTCTCAAAGATGAAGAAATGCACATGTTTATCAGAGGACAATGAGTCAGTTACATCAAATCATACTAGAAATGGAGTAAGGGTTATATAATCAAAGAGAGAAAAAAGTAACAGTGAATCTAGAAGAGATTCATTTTTGGAGAAGGAGGTAGGATATGATGAGGACGACAGGAAGTGCTATTTAGCTCGGGCTGGAAGGGTGAGGGGGGTTGTCAGGTGGAGAAGGAAGGAGGGAGAGAGAACTCCAGGAGTGTCCAAATGAGAAGACACCAGCTGGCTGTCAGATTGGTAGTGAGCGCCATTTCGAAGGCAACTGGAATCTTGGGAGACTGGTGATAAGGCAAGATGGTGGACTGTTGAGTGGGGCTGATTCAGGCAGATATTTGGGAGATAAGTAGTAGCTATGAGGAGTCCCATGGATGTAGGGGTCTAGGGAGAGAGAAGGGAGAGGTTGATGATGATGGTGTTTCCAGCTTAAGTGGACAGGTGGACACTAATACCATCAATGGAGGGAGAGAATGTTTGGGGAGGGTGATAATGGATTCAGCTCTGACCATGGTAAGTGGGCGCTGCCTTAGAGATATGTTGGGAGAGGCAGCTAGTCGGCATTGGGGTTGCACCATCATGGTCAGCATAGATGGCAGCTCCAATGACCTGTAGGTATTAACATAACTAATTCTGATCTTACACAATTAACATATTTAGGAATGACATTCAAATTTCTGTCACTTGTGCTTGAAATCCTCTTGAGTGCATACTTCATCATATTTTTTGTTTTCTTTGGAAGAAATGAAGCTTGCTCATGAATGCCTTAGTATTTTACCTGGTGATGTGTTTTGTTTCTATTTTCTTAGGCTCTGGAGAAAAGACCAACACATTTTAATTACGTACTACTACGATTACCACATTGTGAATCTCTCGAATGGTGTTTCTGTTTGCAAAGCCAGTATAAAGTGTTACTTAAAAATTCAATGTTTATTAAAGAGAAACACCTAAAGAATTAGTCATTGATACATTTCTCCTCTTTCTTCTTTTCCTCATGAAAGACAAAGGAAGTTATCACTAGCAAAAATAACTGGCAGCCTAAAGATATCATCCATCTGACAGTGGGAGAGCATATGGGTATTTCCAACTGGACTTCGCCTTTATCAGCCTCTTCTGGTTATGAAGCAAAAGGACTCCCCAGGGATGGAAGGATAAAGCCCAGGAGTCTCAGCCTGATTTTTTTTTTTTAAAGACTTTATTTATTTATTTGACAGCGAGAGCTCACAAGTAGGCAGAGAGGCAGGCAGAGTGAGAGGGGGAAGCAGGTTCCCTGCCGAGCCGAGAGCCTGATGCGGGGCTTGATCCCAGGACTTTGAGATCATGACCTGAGCTGAAGGCAGAGGCTTAACCCACTGAGCAACCCAGGTGCCCCCCAGCCTGATTTTTAAGCCTCAGGTTTGAACCCCCTTCACTTTTACATCCCAGTCTTATATAACTTTCACCGATAAAAATTCCCATCCAAGCCAGTTGTGTCTTCTTGCCATCACCCAAATATGACATAGGCATTCCTGCTCCTGTGCCTGCTCAGGCTTGTCTGTATCATTTCCAGAACTTTCTCAATCCTCAGTGCTGGTGACTTACTGGGTTATCTGGTAATATGAAGCCCACAGCGATTTTCAATATGATTTGACATAATGCATTTTGTTGATTTCAGAAGGATTTCTCCAGTAGAAGAGAGTGAACCAGAGACACTGGTAGACTTTTAGGAGGGCTTGTAGGGGTTCAGATGACTGGGAAGGTAGCAGCAACAGGTTAGATATTAGGGGGAAGGAGTCAAATTAGACATTTCCTTAATGGTGTCAACCAGTGGTCCTTGGTTGCTTTTTGGATTTCTCTTTTAGATGGTGATGGTGATGGGGAATCTTGTTGTGGTATGTGGGAAAACAGGAAGAGGGACAGTGAGCAAGAACATAACTGTCTGATCCAATTTGGGACAAATAAGTTCACGGTGTCTGGAATATCCAGGTGGACTCGGTCAGCTGGGAGCTGAGAATACCATTCTCAAAAGAAGCCAGAAGACAGGGTATAAAATAACTCTAAAAGGCACCACAAGTATTTGCATGTTAATTGTGGCTTCTAAAGTCTTTGAGGGGGTTTGAAAATAGTTTGTTTTTCACATAGTTTCAACATTATTCTGCTATCTTCTTTTTAAAATTCTGTTTGCAGGGTCTGTGAAGAAAATGCTTGCTTAGCAGTCTAACCCATATTAATCACAAATTCCAAATCCATGGCATCAGAATTACAAGAAGTTTCATATTATATAATTAGAAGAAGATTCTGGTCCTTGGTTCATTGACTCTGGAGGCATATTACAGTCTTGTTATATTTGATAATGACATAGCAGACATTCTATCAGTACTTGGCTGTATGGAGAGAGATTCCAAAATGCTTTAATCTTGTCACAAATCAGAAGCAGCTGTTCCTTATAAAATGGAAAGTTCAAGTTTGGATGATCCACAGAAAAGCAAATGTGACTTATTGTCTTGTGTGGCAGATTCTGGGGTTTTCAATGGGCAGGTGATCCCCATCAGACAACCAACCATCTCCCCACATTGATTCTTGTTGCTTTTATTTCTTTAGACTTCTCCCAAACTGAACAGTGCATTTGTGCAATGAACTTTATCTTAAGAACTTAGGCATTTTGTAGGTAAGACTAAGCATTGTCTTGAGACTTTTACACACTGATGAAAACAGATACGTGGAAAACGTGATTGAAACACGACTTAGCCCCTCTGCATGAGTCACTAAAGAGAGAACTGTGGTGATTGTCAGTCAAGGACTGCTAGCCTCAAATGCTGATTCTACAAACCTTCCATAGGTTCTACGATGACATGAAACTGCTGTAGTAGAAACTCTAAAACTAACAAGGGTATTAGCTTCATTGATTTTCTGAAAATGGGAAAGGGAAAAAAAAAAAAAGCGCTCAGCTAAGTCCAGGAAAGAGATTTAATACAACTGTCTTTTAATAATATTAAGTTTCCTAGAATCAATATTTTCTCCCCCTCATATTATGCTATGGGTTGCAACACACCAGTTGCTATGTAGGAGAATGGGAATCAATAGAAGGCTTACCTTCTTTGGAGACTATTTCAAAGGCCTGCATAATGGTGCATAGATCAGGAAGAGTGAAATTGAATTTTAAGTACACTGACATTATGCTATCATCTGCAACCCGGGGAATATAGATTGTTCCAGGGCCCATGGGACCCATGAGGCACAGGGTGAGAGGTGCCAGCTACTGATTGGCCCACGGAACTCCAGTGAAGGCAGGTTCCTTTAGACTGTTTAACAAATGCTAAATACAGGGTTTTGGGCCACACCTCCAAGTATCTTCAAACACTCCAAAGTGAGTAGGGAGGAGATGTATTCTTTCTAGTTCAGCATAGTGGCTTATAAATTAGGCCAGACCCCAGTGTGTGTTAACTCAGGGTCTAATGTTAAGCCCACTTTCTTCTCAGCATTATTTTATTTGACCTTATTTTGGAAAATGGAGAGACTATTTCTTAGCCAATAAAGATAACTCTTGATAGAATCACTGACTTGTTTTTGTTTTTGTTTTTTGTTTTGCAGTGCTAAAATGACACTTTTAAAAATTTCTTTTCAGTGTAACAGTATTCATTGTTTTTGCACCACAACCAGTGCTCCATGTAATCTGCGCCTTCTCTAATACCCACCACCTGGTTCCCCCAACCTCCCACCCCCCCGCCCCTTGTCTACAGAAAACAATAGTTCCACAAAAATAATAAAAACTCATATTTGTAGAGAAGGTAGAGAACATCAGTTTTTTGGAATGTAGATTATAGTGGTCTCCATCTTTTATTTTAAGAGGTTGACTTGAAAAAAAAATTCTGGAGATTTAATTGTGATTTTACATCTGCAAGTCACTGTTTGTTTAAGAAAAAAAAAAAAAAAATGGAATGACTCACCAAGCCCACAACTAGGTGTTTCCCCTAGCAAATCAAAAACTTATATTCACACCATCACCTATACATGAATATTTATAGCCACTTTATTTGTAACTACCAAGAGTTGGAAACCAACCAGATGTCCTTTAGTAATTAAATAGTTAAAAAAAAAAAAGCCATGGGATAATATTTAACAATGAAAAGGAAAAGACAATAACTTTGATGATTCTCAAAGATGTTACATTGAGTGGCAAAAAAAAAAAAAAAAGGCTAGTTTTAAAGGCTGCATACTGTATAATGCCATGTATGTGACATTTTTGGAGATCAGACCGGACCAGAAGAACAGATCCATGGTGTGGGGAAGAGAATGTAACTATAATGGGCATTTTTAGGGGGATGGAAATATTCAGAATCCTGATTGTGATGGTGTTGGGCAAATCCATGCATGTGTTAAAATTCATAGAACTGTACACCGAAAGGGAAAAAAGTGAAGGTTAACTTTACCGTATAGTGGAAAGAATTTTTTTTCAATTGCTCTTGTTCTGACTTTTTTTTTTTAAATTGGAAACAGCTGCACGAGTATTATCTTTCCATTAAAAACACATATTAAATATCATAGATAAAATCCCTTGTATCAGTAGCTAAAGGCACATGCACAGTTGGGCTATGGAGGAGATCATATAGTAGTTTGGCTAGGAGGTCGAATATGTGTTGGTTTACGGGTGACTCGAACATAACCCGTATGTCCCCCAATGATTATTGTGGACTGGACCAGCTACAATCGGAGGACACACTTGTGTGATTTTTAATTCCTAGCACTTTCCCTTTCCCTCATTTTAGTGCTGTGAATTAGGTAGTGCAGGACCCCTTACCGGAGTCTTGTGTTGAGGGAAGCTGAGGCATGGGAAGTGTTGGAAACAGGTCTCACCAACAGCAGAGTAGCTGGGACTGGTGTCCAGAGCCTTTGATTGCTGGGAAGTTCCAACTCTGGGTTTTCTTTTTAATTAAAAAAACTTTTTTTATTTGCACTAGCCTACATCTAGGTAATTTCTTATGAAGCTGGAGATTTATGTGCGTAACCAAAGAGTCTCTTGTTACAATACATAAACAATACACTAGTACGTCACTGAACAGAATAGTACAGAGACTTCTATATCCTTCCTGGTTTTTAAATTTCTGGCTCAGCTAGGAACATTTACTAAATTCCTTAAAATGAAGTTATTTCATCTTTTAAAAAAGCAATATATTGAGGGTATAGCTCTCTAATAGAAACCCAGGATAAATGAAACAGGTACAATGTGGAAAGAGAGTGGACCTCAGCTGTGGCCACACTTAAAAAAAAGTTTGTAGGAAAAAAAAAAAAAAAGGCGGTGTCTGCCAGTGGCTGGCACAGAAGGCGTTTTGGTGTTAGTCCAGAGAGGGGCAGCACCAGCCAGAAAATGGTCCACGTCCCTGAGGAGCAACCTGCTCTTTCTAGGAGAAATTTACTGTGTCGAGCATTTAGTTTAAGCTGGAGTCCCAGAACACTGAAAGTTGGGCCTTTCTTTATATTTTTCCCATCCTCACAATTCCAGAGCTCTGTGCTTCTATAGAACTGCCTGCAACTTGTGTCAGGGAGGTTCAGGTCTGGGGAAAAGTGCAGAGGAAGAAGTCTGATGCCATTCTGAAGAGTTGTTGGCAGACCTGAAAACAAGGGCAATCAGAACAAAATGAAAAGAGAAAAAAATAAAGCCAAAATCTAAAAAAACAAAACAAACAAAAAACCCCACAAAAAAAAAAAAAAAAAACAAACAAACCCAAACAAAACAGCAATAACAAAAACCCCACTGTCTCTTCTCAAGGCGGTTCAGTGTTTCCCACGGTGCTCATACTTAGAAATGTTTGCAGAATATTTGGGAGTTCAGGAATCTGTGAGTGGATGGGAGCATACACGATGCACCCTGGTGCTAGGGGCTGGAACCCTAGTTGGCCTCCTGGTTTTCTAAACCCTAGGTAAGTGAGTCAAGCTCATACATTAGCACGGTTGCTGATGTTCTATGATGGCAAAGTACTTTTTTGTGCAATGTATGTCACTGGGGCAGGTAAGTGACACTTTGTCTATGAGCATACTGCAGGTTACCCTCATTTTTTCATGACAATTTCTTACAGTGACCTGCTGGTATGCTGGCCATACAGAGTCACCTGTATCACAGTGGGGGAGCCTGTGGATGAGTGACAGGTCAGCTGAGAGGTGGACAGTGCCCTATTCTGGGCAAGGTAGAAAGCCAATGCATACGCAGCAACCCTTTCCTCATGTGCGGCATCTCCCATAACCCCATCAAGGCACATTAGAGTTTACAGAGATGAAGCGACTATCACTTTGAGGACCCTTCTTATTCTCATCTCTGTCCCTCCTACTCCACTCCATCCCATTATCCCATTTTCCCCCCTCCCTGTTGTTTCTCTTCCCCCTGCTCTTTTTCTAGAAATCTGCTTTTTAAATGGATCCCTTTCTTCCTCTGTAGGTGGCGATTTGCAATCCAAATCCAGGTTGTGCAATAAGCCTCCTCTCCAAAAGATTCCTTAAAAGGCTTATAGAGTAAAAACTAAATTCAAAATGAATGAAAGACCTATATGTGAGACAGGAAATTATCAAAATTATAAAGGAGAACCCAATCAGAAACCTTTTTGACCTCAGCTGCAGCAACTTTTTACTAGACACAGTTCCAGAGGTAAGGGAAACAAAGTAATAATGAACTATTAGGGTTCCTCTGGGGCACTCAGTAGGTTAAGCATCTGCCTTCAGCTCAGGTCATGACCCCAGGGTCCTAGGATTGAGCCCTGCGTTGGGCTCCCTGCTCAACAGGGAGCCTGATTCTCCCTCTCCCTCTGCCAATCCCCCTGCTTGTGCTCTCTCACTCTCTCTGTCAAATAAATAGAATCATTTTTAAAAATAAACTATTGGGACTTCACCAAGATAAAAAAGCTTTTGCACAGCCAAGAAAGCAATCAACAAAACTAGAAGACAGCCTATGAAATGGGAGAAGATACTTGTGAATTAAATATCTGATAAAGGGTTAATATCTAAGATCTATAAAGGATTTATCAAATCAACCCCCCCCCCCAAAACAAATAATCCAGTTAAGAAATGAGCAGACACAAAGATAAACTCAAAATGGATAAAAGACCTCAACGTCAGACAGGAATCCATCAGAATCCTAGAGGAGAACATAGGCAGTAACCTCTTCGATATCAGCCACAGCAACTTCTTTCAAGATATGCCTCCAAAGGCAAAGGAAATAAAAGCGAAAATAAACTTTTGGGACTTCATCAAAATCAAAAGCTTCTGCACAGTAAAGGAAACAGTCAAGAAAACAAAGAGGCAACCCACGGAATGGGAGAAGATATTTGCAAATGACAGTACAGACAAAAGGTTGATATCCAGGATCTATAAAGAACTCCTCAAACTCAACACACACAAAACAGACAATCATATCAAAAAATGGGCAGAAGATATGAACAGACACTTCTCCAATGAAGACATGCAAATGGCTATCAGACACATGAAAAAATGTTCATCATCACTAACCCTCAGGGAGATTAAAATTAAAACCACATTGAGATATCACCTTATACCAGTTAGAATGGCCAAAATTAACAAGGCAGGAAACAGCATGTGTTGGAGAGGATGTGGAGAAAAAGGAACCCTCTTACACTGTTGGTGGGAATGCAAGTTGGTACAGCCTCTTTGGAGAACAGTGTGGAGATTCCTCAAGAAATTGAAAATAGAACTTCCCTATGACCCTGCCATTGCCCTACTGGGTATTTACCCCAAAGATACAGATGTAGTGAAAAGAAGGGCCATCTGTACCCCAATGTTTATAGCAGCAATGGCCATGGTCACCAAACTTTGGAAAGAACCAAGATGCCCTTCAATGGACGAATGGATAAGGAAGATGTGGTCCATATACACTATGCCTCCATTAGAAAGGATGAATACCCAACTTTTGTAGCAACATGGACTGGACTGGAAGAGATTCTGCTGAGTGAAATCAGTCAAGCAGAGAGAGTCAATTATCATATGGTTTCACTTATTTGTGGAGCCTAACAAATAGCATGGAGGACATGGGGAGTTAGAGAGGGGAAGGGAGTTGAGGGAAATTGGAAGGGGAGGTGAATCATGAGAGACTATGGACTCTGAAAAACAATCTGAGGGGTTTGAAGGGGCAGAAGGTGGAAGGTCGGGGTACCAGGTGGTGGGTATTGGAGAGGGCACGGATTGCATAGAATACTGGGTGTGTTGCAAAAATAATGAATACTGTTATGCTGAAAATAAATTTAAAAAATGGAATTTAAAAAAAAAAAAAAACCTAAAGAAAAAAAAAGAAATGAGCAGAAGACAAGAATAGACACTTTTCCAAAGAAGACATCAAGATATCTAGCAGACACATGAAAAGATGCTCAACATCACTCATCATCAGGGAAATACAAGTCAAAGCCACAATGAGAGGGGCACCTAGGTTAAGCCTCTGCCTTCGGCTCAGGTCATGATCTCAGTGTCCTGGGATCGAGTCCCACATCAGGTTCTCTGCTCAGTGGGGAACCTGCTTCCTCCTCTCTCTCTCTCTGCCTGCCTCTCTGCCTACTTGTGATCTCTCTCTGTCAAATAAATAAATAAATTCTTAAAAAAAACCAAAAAAACACAATGAGATACCACCTCACACCAGTCAGAATAAGTGAGTTAACAAGTCAGGAAACAATAGATGTTGGCAACAATGTAGAGAAAGGGGAACCCTCTTGCACTACCGGTGGGAATGCAAGCTGGTACAGCCACTCAGGAGAACAGTTTGGAGGTTCCTCAAAGGTTAAAAGTAGACGTACCTATGATCCAGAAGTTTCTTTACTAGGTATTTACCCAAAGGATATAAAAAATACAGATTCAAAAGGATAAATGCACCCAATGTTTATAGCAGCATTATCAGCAATAGCCAAACTATGGAGAGAACCAATGTCCATTGACTCATAAATAGATAAAGATGTGGTATATTTACACACACACACACACACACACACACACACAAACACACACGAATATTAGTCAGCCATCAAAAATATTGAAATCTCACCATTTGCCATGACGTGGGTGGAGCTAGAATTTATTATGTTAAGCAAAGTAAAGACAGTTACCATATATGTGGAATTTAAGAAAGAAAACAGGTGAATATATGGGAAGGGGGAAAAGAAAAAAAGGAGAGAGGGAAATAAGCCAGAAGAGACTCTTAGTGATAAAGACCAAACTGAGGGTTGATAGAGGGAGGTGGATGGGCTAAATGTATGTCAGGGATAGAGGAGGGCTCTTGTGATGAGCGCTGAGAGTTGTAAGTGATGAATTACTGAATCTATTCCAGAAACCAAAATTGCACTATATGTTAACTAACTAGAATTTAAATTTAAAAAAAGTCACATAGTTTAAATGTGTATATCTGTGAATATTTCAGAATTGTTGCTAGTATTTTCTTATAACATTGTCACCAGCATGTTTGAAGGCCAGTGGTCCAGATGAGACTTTTCTAGTCTTTCATCCGAGTTGAACCTCATACCAATTTGCTGCCACTGCAGATAAAACATTTGTAACCAGACTCAGGCAGCCAGATCCACAGAGCTATTACTGCCTGTTAGTCCTCACATTCCAAAGTGACAATATTATAAACATGGAAACAAAATTAATTATTACAGTGCTACATGCCAACTGTAGTTTGAAAATTATGTATTTGTTGGCTGACCCTCCTCTGAGCCTGATAGCAGGAGCACATGACTTCTCCCTACAGAGCTCCTGGGGTCACCTCAGGTACGCCTTCCATTAGTTGTTCCTTGTTAGCAAAGTTTTCCTCCCAAATAAAGAGCTTTCCTAATTCAGAGAATTCCCTCTCAGATTGCAGCTGCTGTTCTGCTCACCGGCTGTAGTACGGAGGGTCTGCTCACCGTGGCTCTCCTCTTGCTTACTGGAAGTAAGTCTTACTGGAAGTTGTCTTTCACCTTCCTCCTCCAGTCAACGCCAATTTGCTCCCCACCTTCCAAGTGGTGAAACTCTCAGCTTTCCCTGACAGCGGAACTATTACATCAAGAGGGGAGTTTCACTGTGCATTGAAATTTGGGAAAAGAATGAAAATTAATTCCGGTGCCACGCTACACAAGTCAGTGTTCCCATGTTACTGGGGATGGGAGGGACTCTGGCTGAAGTGAGTTAGAGTAAGGATTTATGCAGAAACACCATTTTCTTTCTTTCTTTCTTTCTTTCTTTCTTTCTTTCTTTCTTTCTTTTTCTGAAGATTTTATTTCTCTTTTCTGGGTTTTTATTATTTTCATTGCTCTTTAATCTATCAGTCATTTTAATGTGATGGATTCACACTGTACCAGTAATCTACCTTTTTTTTTTTTTTAAGATTTTTATTTATTTATTCGACAGAGAGAGACACAGTGAGAGAGGGAGCACAGGAGGGGGAGTGGGTGAGGGAGAAGCAGGCTTCCCATGGAGCAGGGACCCTGATGCAGGGCTCAATCCCAGAACCCTGGGATTATGACATGAGCCAAAGGCAGACTCTTAACCACTGAGCCACCTACTGCACCTACTCAGGGTTTTAAATTCTGAGTGTTAGGTGGGAGTTAGTGCCTGGATTTTGAATGATGTTTTTCTGTTACTATGTTTGGATGTCACATTTCTTCATTGTGGTAAAAAATGACTAATATAAAACCTATCATCTTAAAAGTGTACAGCTGCAAAGTAGACAATTCAGTGCATTGTACATTCAGAATGTTGTGCAAGCATCTTCAGCATTTAGTTCCAGAACTTTCTTATCACCCCAAGTGGAAACTTGTACACATTAAGTCGTCACCCCACTGTCCTTTCTCTCCAGCCCCGGGCAACACTTAATCTGTTTTCTGTCTCTATGGATTTGTCTATTCTGGACATTTCATGTAAGTAGAATCATATAATATTTGTCTCTTTGTATCTACCTTCCTTCACTTAATGTACCGTTTTCAATATCTATTCATGTCAAAGCATCTACCGGTGCTCCCTTCCCTTTGTCCAACTGAATAACATTCCTACATTAAGCTTTATTTTATTTTTAAATTTTTACTTATTTTTATTTGAGATAGAGAGAAAAGGAGAGAAAGCACAAACAGAGTGGAGGAGCAGAGGGAGAGAGGGAAGCAAGGCTTCCCACGGAGCAGGGATTCCCAACTTGGGGCTTGATCCCTGGACCCTGAGATCATGACCCGAGCTAAAGGCAGATACTCAACTGACTGAACCACCCAGGCTATCCTATATTAGGCTTTTAATTGAAGCACATTCTTTTTAAAATTATTTTTATTTTATTTTTTAATATAAATATTTTACAAATTTTATTTATTTGAAAGAGAGAGAGCAGGAACAGGGGAAGGCAGAGAGAAGCAGATTCCTGGCTGAGCAGGGAGCCCAATGTGGGGCTCCAACCTGAGCCAAATGCAGATGCTTCACTGACTGAGAACCCAGGTGCCCCAGTTGAAGCACATTCTGTTGCTGACTTGAGACTCATGGGCCCTGTGTTCTCCACAGATCCTTAGTTTATTCCTTTCCAAAGCATAGCTTGGACTTTTCCTTGGGAGCCTTTGTTTTATTAATGAGATGATGACGATGACGATGACAATGATGATGGTGGTGGTGACAGATGGCACACATTTTCTCTTGAGCCCCTACCATGCAACCATAATCGTGCTTGGAAATTTACACCTACTGTTAAATCTAATCCTAAGCGAAGTCATGCCAATTTGAATTTCAAGCCCATTTGACCCAGAGGTGACTGAGGTACAGATGAGTTGAGTAACCTACCCAGTATCCTTAGCGAGTGAAAACTAGTGTTGCTTTGGTGTCCAAGATCGCCTGCTTCAAAGCCTAACCAGTCATGGGCTCTCGGCTTGCCTTGCTTCTTTCAAGATGTTCCAGATCAGAGACTGAGAGAAGAACCTAGGTTTTGATCTGGTCTGTGATCCCCATCCCACCCCCAGCTTTTATCTCCGCTTTAGACACAGAATTATTATACTTTGAAATATTATTTGGAAGTAACTAATAAAATAGTGGAATTCAACCCTGCACCATCTCCTCTGAACCAAAGCTAACCAAAGGTATGAATTGAAAAATATGAAGATACAAACACAGGGTGAGTTTGGAAAGGAACTGTACTAGAATCTTATAGAAAGTAGTTTTGGGAAATTAGGAGGATAGCTCAGTGGTTAGTATGGAGATTGGTCAGCAATGTTTGGCATGGCCCCTCTGGGAAGATGTTTGCTCATCATAGCAAGAATGGAAACCTCCAATTTCCTGCTAAAGAAGACTGAACATATATGTTCAGTATTCCTCTACAAAACAATTTGGGGATGGTTGGTTAAAAGTTAAGTAACCTGATTGCTTTTGAAGTATTCTTTTAATACTGGAGATATACTCCCCCAAGGTAAAATTCTTTCCTACTTTGGTCAATATGATGTTTAGAGGATGATCATTGACTCCTTTTTTTTAAAAAAATTATTTCTTTCTTTCTTTATTTAAAAATTTTCAGCATAACAGTATTCCTTGTTTTTGCATCACACCCAGTGCTTCATGCAATCCATGCCCTCTCAAATACCCACCACCTGGTTCCCCCAACCTCCCATCCCCCGAGGCTTCAAACCCCTCAGATTGTTTTTCAGAGTCCATAGTCTCTCATGGTTCACCTCCCCTTCCAAATCATTGACTCCTTAAAGTCTTAAGGAAAGGAAAATATTCTATTTGGGGTGGGCAGGAATAAATGCTACCAGTACTTCAGGGGCTTTACACAGAAAGAGTATACTATTATTTCACATGGGTTGGTAGAGTAGGGGTTGGGGATCTCTCACCCCCAAAGTCACTCCACACCATCCATGGTGGTTTTAACCCACTGAGCCACCCAGGCGCCCCATCCATGGTGGTTTTAAAATGCTCTCCCCAACTCCTGCCATGCACACATATCTTTGACACTCCTCTAATGGAGATATGGCACTTGTGTGTGCTCTTCTGGAACCTGAGCCAGCTTGTTAGTATTTTAACTACTTTAACATGGCAGTTGTTTGCTGTGTGGCTTCCAAGCTGGTTTGATGAATTTAGAGGGTCCCAGCACTTTGGCAAGTGACATGATTCAATAGACTGATAGATATGGTATGCAAGAGGCAGCTGCCAGCCTGCTTTGGCTCTCTTCTATGAGAAGAAAAGTCATGCTCAGATCCTTCCGGAGGTGATAGATTTCTATACCACATTCCATTCCTGCCTGGTTTCATCTGTCACATCCCTCCAGGTAAGAGATCAAAAATATCTGTATGATCAGAAGAACCAGGTTAATGCTTGGACTCTCAATACCCTTACCATCAATGCTGATTGGGCTGCCAAGTCATAGTTAATGCACAATATTTTTTTTCCATTTTTAAAATTTTATTTTGTTAACATATAATGTATTATATGCTTCAGGGGGTACAGGTCTGTGAATCATCAGTCTTACACACTTCACAGCACTCACCATTGCATATATCCTCCCCAATGTCCATCACCCAGCCACCTCATCCCTTGCCCTCTTACCCCCCAGCAACCCTTAGTTTGTTTCCTGAAATTAAGAGTCTCTTTTGGTTTGTCTCCTTCCCTGGTCCCATCTTGTTTCATTTTTTTCCCCTTCCTACACCCACGACCCCCTGCCCTACCTCTCAAATTTCTCATATCAGAGAAATCATATGATAATTGTCTTTCTCTGTTTGACTTATTTCGCTTAGCATAATACCCTCTACTTTTAAAGGGGAAAAAAAAATCACTTTAAAAATGACCCATCAATTTGTACCTGGGTGGGTCAGTGGGTTAAGCATCTGCCTTCAGCTCAGGTCATGATCTGGGGTCCTGGGATCGAGCCCCATGTGGGGGGGGGTCCCATCTCAGCAGGGAGTCTGCTTCTCCTTCTCTCTCTACTCCTTCCCTCGACTCATGCTTTCTCTCACTCACTCTCTCTCAAATAAATAAATAAATAAATGATCTTTAAAAAGTGATCCAGCAAATGGTGCATTGTACCAAAGTGTAATTTTGGGTACTTGGTATTCACCAGTGATATTCTGGTTTTAAAAACAACATTATGAATTTCTCACAGAAATGGACAATTATGAACATATGAACAATTATGAACACATTTGCTATGCTTTTATTACAGCTAACAGGATAAATTAATATGATTTTAGTGGATGCTAATGAACTGGGTCCCTTCTGAGGATTCATGGAATGGTTGCATTTTGGATTGTCTATAGACAACTAGAGTTGTGCACCAGGGAAGGTGCCATTTTTAAAGGAGGAAATTTTATCACGGAGAAACTATTGATGTCTGACTGAATCCTGGGGAGGTTTGCCTTGAGCATTGTGCAGTGCACACACCAGCTGGCGTTCTCTCCCTACTCTGCCTACAAGTGCACTGTTACCAAAATCAACGATTAATGGTTGAAAAAGTCTGAAAAATGGATATCCCTTTGACCTTTCTAAGGTTTGTCATTTAGTTGACATACCCATTACCTCAAAAATCAAATGTGTTTGTCTAAACATTATTCTGATGTTTACTTTGGGCATGAAAGGGCAGACGGCTGACCACGGACCCGCTGACAGTGATCAATTCCGCCCCGGATCTTGTCACTTTCCCTGTTTATTCTGCTATCAATCTCCCCTTTGCCTGCCACCACGGCCACTTTCTGCTGCTCAGGCGCTTTTAAAACTAACAATAATCCAATTTAGAATTGATCAATGAGAATGTGTGGTCAGTAAGCAAAATGACAAAGTCCGCATGTAACCGCTGACCACAGTCAGGGGTATATTTTATATGGGCTGAAGGCAAATTTCAATTAATTAATTATTAATTAATTAATTAAATGCTAACATTTTCCTGGGGCTTTTTAAAAGTCAGATCCTCTAAGTTTTATTGTCTTAGAAATGGAGAAACTAGGCTAGAGCCAGTATCTTCTGGAATAGCGAGAATGTCCTGTGAGGGTGAGAAGCCAGCGGCCACTTGTAGCTGAATTTGAAGTATGGCTTATGCAACTGAGGAACTGTATGTTTAATTTTATTTAATTTAAAATAATTTGAAGTCGAAGTTAAGTAACTTTGTATGGGTAGTGTCTCTGATCCTGGACAGCTCAATTCTAGAATGTTGAGATTTTTGTGATCAGGTGAGGTTTGCCAGTGCTGTTAAGAACATCATTCTGCCCAGACTCTGTGGTCACTGTCTCTGAGGTCTCTGAGGTCACTGTCTCTGGCCTGATCCAACGAGGCCACAAACCAAGCGAGGGAAGTTCAAGGAGACAGTCAAAGTCTTGCCCGTGTCCTAAAGACACTGTCATTTCTGACCAGAGCACCTTTCCTGGTCCACGGAAGTGGGGTTCCCTCCATGGTGAGAGGGCCTGGATGTGGTCTTCAGGGATGGTTCCTACCCAGCAGAGAGTAAAGCTCCAACATGCAAAGGGAGCATGCCGGGCTGGTGCAGCAGAGAGAAATGGTTTACTTTTCCTACGAGTCCCCCAAGGCAAACCCCATTTTGGCTGCATCCCAGGTCTGTTTCCAAGACAGAATGTTTCTTTGGGTTCCCAGTGCTACGTGGCTCCTGGCTTCCAGGCATGACCAGACCCCTCTCTGAGCCATAGGTTTCTGGTTCCTGAATTGATTGAGTTCCTGGACTCTGCTTTTTTTTCCCGCCTTCCCTCAGCCTCAAATTCCATTTTTGCCAAATCCAACAGTGGGGAGTCATTTGATGGATTTCATAAGATGACTTGGAAAAAATCACTTCTCATATTGAACACATCTGAAACCAGTGATGTGCTACTATAAGTTAGCTAATTGAATTTAAATTTTGAAAAGTTTAAAAATATTAAAAGAAAAATCACCTCTTAAAATGTTACCTTCAATAAATATAGATTAAAAACTAACTGCTATGAAGTTTAGAGCTACATATGGAATTTGGGAGTCTTTTTAAAAACATGAAGTCAATTTAGCTTTTATCTGTAGATAGACATGTGTCAAAAGCTGGATTAGAGATTTGGATTTTAGAGGGGAGGGGGATGGGGGGAGGGGTGAGCCTGGTGGTGGGTATTAAGGAGGGCATGTATTGCATGGAGCACAGGGTATTATATACAAACAATGAATCATGGAACTCTACATCAGAAACTAATGATGTACTGTATGGTCACTAACATAACAATTAAAAATATAAATTAAAAAAATCACTTATTTGATTTCAAAGTTTATGGAGAGAAATTCGGAGCAAGTAGAAACATTTTTTGAGGGCTGTATTATAATGAATGGAGATTTAGAATGCTGTCCCACAGTATTGTCTTAGAAGGAAAGTGGTCTGGGTATTCTCTTGAGGGAAATTCCAAATCCATAATTTCTGTGTTATTTATCTATCAAGAACAACAGCAAAAGAAAAACAAAAGCCAGTTCTTATTTAAAAAAAAAATGGAAAAAGTTTATTTCCTGAACATCTTAAATAGGAAAACACATTTTGATTTGGGGCATTTAAAAAATATAGTTTTTAACAAAGCTTTATGTCACATATTGAAAGAATTTGACAGTGACAACAAACGGACTTCTCAAAATGAGAAGGTCCTTGAATGAAAAATATATATATATGTATCCCATCTGTAGTTCTTCTACCCAACAACAGACACTGTTAATACTTTCTTATATTTCTTTCTAGTCCTTATTCTATTTGTTTTCAATCTAAATGGAAAGGTGATGCATATAATATTTTTATCCTACTTTTTGCATTCAACGTATAACATATTTTCCATATATTGCATACTATTTATAAATATAATTTTTAAGTTACTAATAATTATTGAGTACACATATTTGTGAAATATTACATTTTTTGTCTGATTTAGATTATTTCTGAAAAAAAATTATGCTATGTAAATAATGCATCGCAATATTCAGGATTATTTTCTTAGGCTCCATTCTCAAAAGTGGACTTCCTGAGATATAAACATTATAAGGCTCTTTGCCAAATTGCTTTCCAAAAGGCTTATCCCAAAACACCAGTAATATTCAAGAGTACCCTTTCCACAGTCCCCACATCAGAAATGGATACTATGATTTTTTAAAAAAATCTTTGCTAATTTGATAGGGGTCAAATGTGACTTCATTGTTATTTTAATGCACCATTCTTTGATTACCAGTAAAGGAAAGCATTTTCCACACATTTGTTGATTAGTTATATTTCCTTTCTGGAAATTACCTATTCACATCTTTTGTCAATTTATTTATCAGAGCTTCAGTATTTTAAAATTCCACTTGATTAACCTCTTTGTATATAAGGATATTAGTAGTTTGTATGTATAATATTTCCTGTGACTCTTTTCCCCAAAATATGATGTTCGTCCTTTAATTTTGTTCTATTTATTTATTGTGGATGAACAGGGGTTTAAATTTTTAACTTAACAAAATAGATTACTGTTTTTATTCTATACTTAGCAAATTGTATCTCCTCCAGCGATAGTAAATTTAAAAAATTCTTGATTTTTTAATATTGACATTTTATATTTAAGTTTTCTGGAATTTACTTGGGTGAATACTTTTAGCTAAGCATCTAAATAAATTCTTGTTTCATCAAATAATCAACTGCACAAAGGGAACTTACTCATGGAATGACTTGTCCTTAGTCATTCATTTAAAATGTTTCTTTTACCACTATATACATATATATCATATATATTTTTTAGTTTATGAGACCCATTTCTTGATATTATGTTCTGGTGATTTTCAGTTTAAACTTGTTTTAGAATTTCAGTGTTTCACTTACTATCAGTTTATACCATTGGTCATTGGCTTACTGGTCCAGAATCTTCTTTTTTTTTTTAACTTTATTTTTTCAACATTCCAAGAATATTGTTTATGCATCAGAATATTCTCAATATTACTCTTTTTTAAAAAAATATTTTTATTATGTTAGTCACTGTATAGTACATTATTAGTTTTTTTTTTTTTAATTTTTATATCCCCAGGGGTACAGGTTTGTGAATCACCAGGTTTACACACTTCACAGCACTCACCAAAGCACATACCCTCCCCAGTGTCCATAATCCCACCCCCTTCTCCCAAACCCCCTCCCCCCACCAACCCTCAGTTTGTTTTGTGAGATTAAGAGTCACTTATGGTTTGTCTCCCTCCCAATCCCATCTTCTTTCATTTATTCTTCTCGTACCCACTTAAGCCCCCATGTTGCATCACCACTTCCTCATATCAGGGAGATCATATGATAGTTTTTGATGTACTGTTCCATGTTCAATGTTACCCTTTTTGAAGGTTTTTTAAAATTTTATTTATTTGTGTGTGTGTGTGTGTGTGTGTGTGTGTGTGTGATGAGAAGAGTGAGTATTGAATATTGACTTCTTTACTGACATATTTTGAACTTTACTTTTTCCAAATTCTCTTCATTTCTGCAGCCCAAAGTCTTTCCTGACCCTTCTGAGTGAAAGAATTTTATTTCCTCTTTATCTGCTGCATAGCATTGTCTGCACCTCTCTTAGAACATCATGGGGTGCCTGGGTGGCTTAGTTGGTTAAGTGGCTGCCTTTAGCTCAGGTCGTGATCTCAGGATCCTGGGATTAAGCCCTGCATTGGATGCTCTCTCTCTTTCTCGCAAATAAATAAATAAATAATTTTAAAAAGAAAAAGAATATCATTACTCACTTGTTTCCTTGTACTATAGATGTTTGTGGACAAAGCTCATTTTCATTTAATTACGTATCTATATATGTAGACAGCATAATGGCCCCCCAATACATCTATATCCTAATCTCCAGAATCAGTGCATGTCACCTTACATTGCAGGAAGGACTTTGCAGAAGTGATTAAGGATTTTGAGATGAAGAGATTGTCCTGGATTGTTCAGGTAACACTAAATGTGTTCATAAGGGCCTTTGTAAGTATGAGACAAAGAGGCACTTGACCCAGAGAAGGAGGTGTGACTATAGAGGAAGAGACTGGGCCAATGTCATCAGGAGCCAGTGGATGATGGAAGAAGCAAGGGACAGATTATCTTCTGGAGCCTCAAGGAGGAACCAACCTGGCTGCCATCTTGATTTTCACTACTTAAGACCCATTCTGGACTTCTGACCTCCAGAACTATGCCAGAATAAACTATGGGGGTGTTTTTGGTTTTGGTTTTGTTTTGGAGCCAGTAAGTTTGTGGTAATTAGTTAAAACAACATTCAGAAACTAAAACTGGTCTCCCCCACATCCTCAAGGCAATAGGATACTTAACCAGAGCACCCTTCATGTCTTGTATGGAGGGCGCTCTTCAGAATAACGAGGGTAGGAGCTGTCCAAACCCTGCCCAAAGAGTGATGTATAGAGAGGGCCTTCTGATTTTGTTCTGCTTTGCAGTATTGGGTCCAGTTCTGGATCTAGGAAAAGGACCTCCTACACATGTGATCCTTTTTCCTCCGAGGTCATAGATTCATGCTCTGGTTTTGTCTCCAAAAGAAGTTTTAGTCCATCATTTATCAGTTTTCGGGAGATGAATTCAAAATCACTGTGGCCAAAAATTAATTCTACTTTATAGGAGTTACTTTCAGGATTAACACTGAAGGCCACAAATTAAAAAGAAGTGAGTTCAAGAGAGAAGGGTAAATAACCACATTGATATAAGTTTCTTATTTGCAGCCTTCCTATCATATCAAGTGAATTTGAACACATTTATTGGAATAAGCAATCCTGTACTTTATGTGGTGTATATGTATGTATTTATTATTTAGTGTGGCATGTATTTATTTAAACAAATGCTTTCCTTTTGATTGCCCAGCCAATATCTTTGTGAGTAGGAGAAGAACCATCGTACACATTTTCCTGACTAGGAAAGAGGACTCAAAAGGGGAAGTCATTTATCCAATATCTTATTTATTTATGCATCAAGATTTAGAGGATTGGGAAAAGGCTAGGCGTTGTGTTACATTTCCATTGATTTGAAGATGAAAAAGACACAGCACTGGCCTTGAAGGGTATCACAGAAAATAGGATGAACAAGCCAGGAAACACCTTCAGTTCATTTGGTGAGGGTCTCACTTAGTGGGAAGTATGGAAGGGACCATAGAGGGGTGCTGTGGTTTTCAACCTTGGTTGCATATTAGAATAATCCCTAGAAGTTAAAAAAAATACTCAGCTATAGCCTGTTGCCCAGACGATGTAACTCACAGACTCTGTATGTGGAAGTTGGAATCATCTGGGTAGAGAGAGACAAGGAGAAGGATGAAACATACAGAGAACTTCATGCATACAAAGGACTTTAGGGAGCACCAAATAAGTTGTTGACCTACATAGGCTGCCTCATCTCCATAGCCTCCACTCTGGCTGACTGAAGGCTTATTGGAGAGAACCATAGAGGAACAGAGATATGAGGAGCCATGGGGTGAGGGGAAGCTACCATTTGCTGCTTGCCTCTGGGTGCCAAGGACTGTACTGGTCTCACACATTTTTCTCATTAGTTGTTGTAAGAGTTGCTAATTTATGTGTCATTATCCAGTCTTACAGATAAGGAACCCAAGGCTTGGGGTGGTTGGGAAGCTTTCTCAGGGTAACAAAACTGGTTAGTTTCTAGAGAGAGTTGACTTCCATATACTGGGCTGCCTTGTTTCATTGAGGTAAGTAGTGGAAGAAATGCCAAGCTCTGGGAACTTTACTAAGGGCATTGATGTTTGAGTTGGCTCTGTTGACCAGGTGGGGAAGGGAAAGAGGATGAAATAGCATTTGTGACACATACAACCAGTGGATGGTTCAGATTAATGTAGCAGTGGAGCTTTTGTTGAGGGATCCAAGCAATTTGGTACTTCTCAGGATGGATTGATATGGAGGAGAGGGACAACAAAAATCCATTTATGAATTATTAATCCATTGTTAATAACAGTATGCTACCACCCATTGTAACGAAACTTTTGGGAAGAAACAGTACATTTTGGCATTCTAGATTGTCAGTAGAGAGTTCCATGCTACTTACTATGTAGGACTTTCCAGGCTGGTGTCAACACATAACTGTGTGATATCAGAAGGAATGCTTCAGCTTTCCAATATTCTTAAAGACTTGTTTCTTTCTACTGTGTTAGGATAGATTAGGGGAAATTGTAAATACGATTACCTTGACAGATGTTTTCTTTAGTTGAGTTTTTATCTGCTGTTTTCTTTGCCCAGTTTCTTCTTCTTCTTCTTTTTTTTTTTGTAAAGATTTTATTTATTTGACAGACAAAGATCACAAGTAGACAGAGAGGCAGGCAGAGAGAGAGGAGGAAGCAGGATCTCTGCTGAGCAGAGAGCCCGATGTGGGGCTTGATCCCAGGACCCTGGGACCATGACCTGAGCAGAAGGCAGAGGCTTTAACCCACTGAGCCACCCAGGCACCCCTTTGCCCAGTTTCAGTAGTCAGTCTGATGTGGTTCAAAGTTTTGCTAGGGGAATGTTTTCATATACATAAATTCTATATTTCTGTGAATAAATATTTACTTTCTCTTAGGAAAATACAAGCAAATCTTAAGCTCTGTCTGGTTTCAACCAACTCTAGCATTCATTGTCTCTATAGTCATTTTTGAATTCCCACAAATACACGAGCCTCTGCATACATACTTAAATCCCACTCGATGGACATCAGTTTGTTATTAAGATAATAATCTCTCAGCAGGATAGTCTCTCCTGATGGCCTGGTCAATATATTTATAGAATTTAATTAAACCATATCACTTCCATGACAGGAAATAGATGACCTTTTAATTATTTCAAGATAACTGAATTTGTAATCATTTTCTCCTTTAACTGGGAGAGAACTGTATATTTTGAATAAATTGAAAGTAGAATATAAATACTTACTTGTTTTGTTTATGAGCTGCACTTCTGCACTCACATTGCACAAAACATCATTTTGGGATGGTTTCCATAGGATTTAGGAAAAAAATTTAGAAAAGCCAGTGTTAAACACAGAGATTAATGTTTAGTAAATAGTGATTCAAAGACACTAGATGATTATTGGATTTAGGAATAATCTATCACTACCATTGTGGAATTTAGTATTGTAGATAAACTCACAATAATTTTTAAGATTGTCTGGTGGGAAATTAATAGGTAGGAGCTTTCTAAAAGAGTTAAACTAGACTGAATTCTGCTTATAAAATCAGAGCTGTAGATGGGATTAATTCTCATGGAGAGGACTCAGTTACAGCACACATTTATTATGGGTCATTTTGGGTGACCTAGTGTGATGGGACATTGCAACATCCATATTATCCAAATCAAAGACCAAACCCAATACGTAGTATGTGTCAGTGTTCTTATGAGGATAATGGAATGTAATATTTCAAATCACCATTATTTCACACATCGGATGACATAGCTTTTATATCTCTAGCGTGGCTGATCTTCCCCACTTGAAAATATGTTTTATAACTCCCTTGAATAAGAAAATTCCCAACTTCTACACTACATGTATGGGTGATTAAAAAAATAAAATCTATCCAAATGGGATCATTACTTGGCAATCAGATACAATAAAATAATTTGTCTCCCCACATGGACTACAAATATGAAAAACAGTCTTCTTGCCATCTTCCATTAAGAGAAGGGAGAATTTGTGCTACCACGTGAAAAATTAACTACTTAATCTTCAACTGAAATTCCAGTCAGCAAAATTAATGGGGAGTGGGACAATTTCTCCTGAAACACCCCATGGTGAGTGCTTTTGATTTATAGCCGGACAGATTCAATGTGTAAGTTATGCCTAGAAGCAGCTCTTTACTGGATATATTTTACAAATAAATTACTATAGCGACTTACACACATTGTATTTAAAATTTTCTTTTCTTTAAAAAAATGTTGCAAGCATGTTCTGAAACATTTCTTTAATCCGAGCTTCTCTTTAGAAAACAGTTTGGAATGTTATGGATCTTTTCCCTTAACTGTGAAGGATCTTTAGGAATATTCAAATGTTCAAATGTTAATTTCAGTGATCTGAAACAATTTTATGATTTTTTTTATTATTATTATGGCCTTGTGTGTTGATTTGGAGTATCAGCCCCTCCTGCCAGAAGAACAGGGTTGTTTTTATGCTCTTGACAAACTGGGTGAATGAAGGCAGGGCAGTAAATGGAAAGCAAGACTTCCTTCTCTTTAAACTCCAGAACGTGAAGTACTAGAGGGCAGGGGTCGATCAGAGTGGTTATGGTCAGCACTTAGTATGTGTAGGAGGACCTCAGTGAAATACTTTTTTATTTTGTTCACCAATAAACCCTTTTAAATGCTGGCCTTGTGCTGGGGGCTGGAGATTGAGGGGTTGACCGGAAGCGGTTTCTTGTTTTTAAGAAACTGGAAGTTAAGTGGAAGAGACACGTCTTGCATCATGAAGTAGGTATAAGAATAGAGATTCCTATGCTGGAAAACGGAAGAGGGAATGATCAGTCCTGCATGAGAGGGGAAGGCACGTGTTCACACAGAAGTGATATTTATAGAGAAATAAATATAAATATAAATATAAAATATATAACAAAATATACATATTTTGTTATTTCTCTATAAATATAGAGTAGGTGAGGTTCCCCCACCTCTTCCTGGCTTGCTCTTCTTAGACAAGTTTGTTTCATGAACTAGGGATGTGGATGTTAATGAATCTCTCCTGTGTTATTCTGGGCACTCATGTTTCAGCAGATGGTCCACTCTGATTTTTTTCCCATGAAAATGGCTGTGTGCAATAGTCTTAATTTTACCAGCATTAAAATATTAGTAACAATAAAATAAGCACAGAAAGATTTGAACTTTTCATTGGTGGTAGCTTTCAAGTGATCAATGCAGGGTGATGTTAAGAAACACGGATGTCGTGAGAATGAGTAGGAACGCTGCTTAAAATAGATTGAAGCATCATTTTGTTCTGAGCTGTGAATTTCTTGATTAAAAAAAATTCTTTTCAGTGACCTAATTTCCTATGTATATATATCAAATGACACCTGAATCATGTTAAAGCCTTAACCTTTTCCCATTTCCTGTTGTAAAACTGCCTGAATGTGACATCTTTTTAAGTGGAGTTGAAATTGTTTTCTCTTGTGATGTCAGAATTCAGATAATGCCAAATTGATGCTTGGCGATATTTATTTTAAATACCTAATTTTCTGAGATGTCTTCCTTTATTTTAAGGAAGAATAGAATTCCATTTGGGTCTTCCTAGAATTAAAAATTGTCACTTCATACAAAATTTGCTATTGATTATTTGAACCCCACAGTTCTAGTGACTGAACAGATAAGAAGCAAGTACATTGCAAGGCTCCAGTCAGATGCTGGGTCTTAGTGCAAAGCCTGGAGTAGGAAAGGTTGTTGACTGGGTTTATATTCCAACCTGTCTGACTCTCCCACTGGTGGGCAGGGTTCCCCACCAGTTATGCCCCCATCCCTTCAACACTGGCCCTGAGGGGATGATCTCTTCACTATTCTCTCAAACTGGTTTCTCAGATCCCTGCCATAGTCCATCTATATTTATGTATATTCATGTTCTCATTCAAACAGCGATAGTGAACCCATACTGTGTGCCAAGCACTATCCTAAGCTAACGCATTGAAAAATCAGACAGGATTTCTGGCTTTCATGGAAATAAACTTTAAGAAAGTAAAACAAGAAGAAATAAGGTAATCTGGAGTTGCAATAAGTGCAATGGAATAAAACATAAAATAAAATAATAAAATAAAACAAAACAAAACAAAACAAAATAGTGGTGATGTAGTAGACAAAAGGGGATGCAGAAAAGGGATTAACTTGAGACAGAGTGGCCAGGGAAGGCTTGTCTGAGACGGTGGGGAAGGAGCCAGCACAGTTCTTGGAAGAGTATCCCAGGTGGAGGAAAAAGTGGGAGCACTGGGAAGATGAGGAAGAAGACCATGAAATCCAAAAAGAAAGGGAAAAGTGATTTCATTCTGAGGGCGATGGGTGACAAGACCTGTCTGATGAGTCTGGCTGCTCTGTGCAGGTGAGTTGTGGGCAGGAAGAGGAGAAGCAAGAGGCCAGCTGGGAGGCCCTGGCAGTGTTCTGAGGAAGTGGGGAGGAGGGATTGAGGATGACTCCTCATTTCTGATAACTGGGTGGTTGGAAATAAGGAGTCTGAGGGAAAGTATGTTGTGGTAAAATCAGGCTTTGCTTGAAATCAAGTGTGAGAATAGTTACTAGATGTTGAGATGCGAATATCTAATAGGATGATCGGTTTACAAGTCAGGACCTGATTAAAATCATTAATGTATAGAAGTTGTTTAAAGTCAAGACAAATGAAACTTCCCAGGGCCAGGGTGTAGAGGAAATGATTATGGCAATTAGAAAATTAAAAAAACAAAAGTATTAGAAAAACAAAGTATTTAGAAAACAGAAATAGTCCATAAGAAAAGTTGAAGAAATAGGAAACCTGAATAATTCTATAAATATGAAAGAAAATGTTAAAAAAATCTTCCCATAAAGAAAATATTTAGATTATCTTTAGAGAACTTACTGACAAGTTCTACAAATAATTCTAACTTTTTATTGTTTTAAAAATGTGGGCTTTAGTATTATTTGTAGATGGCAACATCAGCAGATCCAAAGATGACAGTCATTGAAAAGATTTTTTATTCACAGATCCCATGGATGCCACAGGACTGTAGGGGAGCCCCAGATTTGGTCAGGAGACAGGTGGAGAGGGAACTATGACAAGAAACTTTATTGGGATTATTATTACTCAGGAAGAAGTGAGGAAAGGCAAGCATATTTAAGATTGGTTAGTTTGAATAATTCCAGGAGGCCCTGGGGTCTAGGAGCCATCCTTATTGTTTGGTATTGGTACCTGACACTGGAGTGATTAGGACAGGGGTATAGGTCTGGAGTGTGGGAATCTGCAGAGGAATGCAGTTAAGGGTGTGGGCTGTGGATTGTTGGTTTGCATTTGAAAGACATGCTCTCAGAGGTGAGTAGTACATTATCTCTGAGATTAGCTAATTCAGGGAAAGAGAAATGAGTAGTCCCTCCAGGGTCAGCAAGCCCCTCCCCCCAACTGCCACCCATGTCAAAGCATCAGAAAATAAGAGACATGGCTAGTACATATGTAAACTATTCCAGAATATTGAAAAAGTCTAGCATAAATTTGACTAAGTCTGACATGAATGGGAGGTGACTAAGCAAACTTACCCATGAACATAGATGCTAAAATCTCATGTATCACTTATGAATAATGAAAGTTTTATTTCTTTAATAACAATCCTTATGCATTTAGCATCTGTTTTCTTGTACTTGCTAGAACTTCCACTAAAATGTTGATAGAAACTATAATAACATGCATCTGAATCTTGTTCCTGATTCCCCTAGAGGAACTTTCAGTTTTCAGCATGAAGTGTGATTATTGCCATAGTTTTCTTTATAGCTTAAGTATGTCCCTTCACAGTCTTAGCTTGCTGAAAGTTGTTTTTTCTTTAAATATGAATGAATGTTGAATTTTATTTAATCGTTTTTCTATATCTAGTGGAAGGCTCCTATGATTTCACATTTAATTTGCTAATGTGGCTAATGACATTAATTGATTTTCTAATAATCCCTCTGCCTTCTTGAGATAAACTTGAATTTATCATATTTTCCTTTTCCATACATTGCTTGATTTCATTTGTGAATAATTTGTTCAGGATTTTGTATTTTTTAAAAATGATTTTATTTATTTATTTGACAGAGATTGCAGGTAGGCAGAGAGGCAGGCAGAGAGAGAGGAAGGGAAGCAGGCTCCCTCCTGAGCAGAAAGCCCTATGCGATGAGGCTCTATCCCAGCACTCAGAGATCATGACCTGAGCTGAAAGCAGAGGCTTTAACCCACTGAGCCACCCCAGTGCCCCAGGGATTTTGTATTTAATAAATGAGTTTGTTAGATTTTGGTAACATAGTTAAGTTGAACTTTTTCTATAAAGAATTTTGTATATAATGGATGTTATTTCTTCTTTACATATTTAAAAGATATTCAAAAATGAAGCCCTCTGGAGCTAGAATTTTCTTTGTGGGAAGATTTTTATTTATAGACATAATATCTATGATAAATACAGAGCTATTCATATTTTCTCTTTCTTCTGGTGTCAGCTTTGATAAGATGTGATTGTCAAGAAATGTGTTCATTTCATTTAAATTGTTGAGTTTATTGGCATAACAATTCTCAAAATATCTTTTTACCATCTTTTTAATGTCCATTTCTGGAGGATGAGAGGAGTATTTCATTGATTTATTTCAGAAAGAACTAATAGTACATGGCAAAAGGAAGTATAGCATTTAGGGAACTCTAATCTATTGTGTAAACCTAAACACAATACCAAAGTAGGTAATATGTGATATTTATAATAATTAGAAAAAACAACAACAAAAATCATGATTCTTACCTCTCAAATAATTTATAGTCAATTTACATTGAGATAAGACTTCTACACATTCAGATTTCAAGTTGGAAATTCTAAGACTACATTTATGCCAAGTGCCATATGGTGAATTTCAGACTGCATACAGGAATGCAAAAGGAAATGTCATGTATGGGAGAAAATGAGTTAATACTTTTAGGTTGTTTAGAATGTAAATATCTATGTTTAATGGATTTTTCGGTCAAATATATCATGTTTTATGCATTTTTAGGTCAAATATATCTTTTTTAAAAAGGAGTTGTTTATTTGTTTTAGAGAGATTGAGTTAGTGTGAGGAGGGGAAAGGGTCAGACGGAGAGGGAGAGAGAGAATCTCAACCAGACTCTGTGCTGAGTGTGGAGCCTGACATGGGGCTTGATCTAATGACCCTGAGATCATGACCTGAGCCAAGGTCAAGAGTTGGATGCTTAACCAATTGAGCTACCCAGGCACCCCAAGGTTAAAAACAAGTAATCTTTTGCTAAAAACAAGTAATATCTGCTTCTCTTAAGGAAATTTGATTTAAATTCATACTCTTTCAGAAGGCTGTATGTTTATGCTTTTTCTTGGCATATTTTTCTTGGCCTAATGGATCCCTGGTTCCTTTTTAGTCTCTCAAAAACATTTTGTCTTTCTCTTCCAAACACTAAATTAATAATTTTATGATGAAATAAAACTCAAAACAACTTTCTCTTACATTTTTGGCATAAATCAATTAAATTTGCCACAAATATAGGTGGTTTAGAGATGAGACAGAATTACCCAATTTCGCCAAAGTAAGGTACTGGTAATCTAGTGAATGACAAATGTTTATCTAAGTTTACCAGCTGAAAGCAAAAGACAAAATTACAAATATAAATAGACCTTAGTGTCTGAGCATCGGTCTTATGTCTGGCTTTCACACGTGGAATTAAAATAAAAAGTTTAATATATTTATTTAACTTAAGGATTTTTTTTAAATTAATAAAACTAGGTATAACAGTTCTGGCTCTGTTTTAAAGTATGGCAATGTACAAGAATGCTCCTAAGCTCTTCTTACCATATGAAGCTAGATAGGAGAGTGCCCCCATTGCTGAGTTTTTTGGAGGAACATTAGTAAGTCAGAGGTAAACAAAAGAAATAAGTTAATTAGAGTTTGTGGAGGAAATTGAAAAATGATTCAGTTTTATGGGTAAGGTTGGTCCCAAACAGAAGTTGGGAGGAAGCCAAGTCTTCTATTGGGCTCCACATCATTGGTCTGTGTCCCTGGCACCATCATTAGTCAATTTCTTTGGCCCTCAAAGTATGGAGAGATAAAAACCATCAACTTGAATAAACGGTTATTCAAGGATGAAAGCAACATGAAAATTATTTCATATAAAACTGGATAAATTTCCTGCTTATAAACACTCACTAAAATAATTCTTGAAGAATTTACTTGAGGAAAATAAAATTGAACCCAATAGGAATGTGTGGAATACAAGACAAGGTAGATGAGGCTGGAAGAAGTACAGGAAGATCATTAAGGGACATCTCATTTTGAATTTTAACTTGATCTTTATAGCAAAGTCTACCAGATACATTTAAGCATAGGAGAGACAGCCCCACTAGTTGCTGAATAATGGTTGAAAAGTAGCAAGAGGCGGAAAGATGGATTCAGAGGTTTTCCATGTAGGGAGTGATGAGGATATCCCCCAAACAGTGGAGATAGATTCTAGAGGTGTAGAAACAGAAAAGAAGAATTTACAGGTATGTCAGACTGGATATGAGTAGTGAATCTATGACATTAGTTAAGGATGATTCAAGTCTTTCGCTTAAGTTGTTGGTGGTGTCCTTTACTTTGGTCGGGAAGAAGAAAGGGTTTGGAAGAAGTTTTGTTTTGAATACACTGAATTTAGAGGCATCTAAGTGGAGATAGGCCTCATAAATCCACAAGACTTGGTGTTATTATGTTTTAGAACTTTTTGTATCTAGCATAAATCTGATGACTGTATGGTGATGTCTCTTGCCTTCCCCTTCCTCCCTGATGCTGCTGCCGCCCCCCCACCCCAGTTAAATTGTATTCCTTTGATTACTAGTGAAGCCCACTACTTTTTATTGGCTTATTAGTCATTCTGGTTTGTTCTGTCAATTGCTTGTGAACGGTCTTTGGCAGATGCTATATATTATTTACCCAGGCAGCATTTACCTCCTTTATTTCTTGTTAAAAGTGATTTGATTTAGGTGTGAGATTACAATGTCTTTTTTTTTTTTTTAAGATTTTATTTATTTGACAGAGAGATGGAGAGAGAGCACAAGTAAACAGAGTAGCAGGCAGAGGGAGAGAGAGAAGCAGGCTCTCTGCTGAACAGGGAGCCCAATGAGGGGCTTGATCCCAAGACCCTGGAATCATGACCCAAGCCAAAGGCAGCTGCTTAACCAACTGAGTCATCCAGGTGCCCCGAGATTATAATGTCTTTAAAAAGGAAGGCATGTCCTCCCTAAGCTCCTCTGGGTAAGCAATGATTGGTGATCATCTGACAAATATTTCTGGCCAATAGGACTAAAAGAAAATCTCTTTTGTGGGTATTTGTGTTTTCATGTTTTCTCCAATATTTGCTTTATAGATTTTAAGGTGTCATAGAGAGGTTTTAAATTTTAACACAGCAAAAATATACCACTCTTTTCTCTCTTGTCATTTTTGTGCCTTGGTTGAGAAATGATTCTCTACACTGGAGTTCTAAAATTGTTCTGTATTGCTTTCTTCTAGAAATGTTAAGTTTAAAAAATCTTTAGGTTTTATGTACACCTGGAATTTATTTTTATATCTAGCATAAAGTGAAGATTTTTTTTTTCAAATAGATAGTCAATCAACTCAGAAACATTCTTTGAATTGTCTCATATTCTTTACAGGTTTATATTATCACCTTTACCACATATTAAGTGCACATGGGCATTTTGGTTTATTTTAAATTTCCTTAATCACTTTGTTTGAACTATTTTTCTATTGCTATAACTCTATCACTAATAAGTTGGAGTTTGTCTTGAATTTTTCTTTTTTTTTTTAAAGATTTTATTTATTTATTTGAGAGAGAGAGAGAACACACAAGCTAGGGGAAGAGGCAGAGGGAGAGGGAGAAGTAGGCTCCCTGGGAGCCTAATGTGGGGCTCAGTCCCAGGACCCTGGGATCATAACCTGAAACAAAGTCAGATGCTTAATCAACTGAGCCACCCAGGCACTCTTTGTCTTGAATTTTCTATGTCAATAATCCTATAGTCTACAAATAATAATAATAATTTCATTTGTTCCTTATCAATGCTTGCAGCAATTATTTCTTTTTCATACTTTATTGTGCTGGCTAGGATTGCTGATACAAGATTAAATAAAAACAGTGAGGGTAGGCATTTTTTTTCTTGCCCCTGACTTATTCCTTTTATAAGAATGTCACTGATTCTTCACCATTATGTAGATTTAGATTGATTCCATTGATCATATTAAAGGATTTCATTCCATTCTTGACTTGTTTGTGTATTTTGCTGTTGTTGTTGTTATCCTTAAAGGCATTGAATCTTTGTGTATTTCTATGTATTGTGATATTCATATTGCTTTTCTCCGGTATTGTGTTGGGAGTTATATAAATAGATTTTCTAATAGTAACCTAACATAATGTATTTATTTAATAGTTGCATAGATTTAGGTTACTAATATTTTATTTAGAGTTTTTCCATTTATGATCATATGATAGATTGTCTATAGCAATTTTTGCTTTTAAAAAAATATGTGCATATAATATATCATTATTTGCAGATAGAGAGCTTAGTTGTTCACGTGATGTGATGAGCACTGGGTGTTATATGCAACTGCTGTATAATAGCAAGTTTTACTTGTAATGTCCCTGCCTAGTTTTAATGTCTAGGTTATACCAGCCTCATAAATTAAAGTGGGATATTTTCCTTGGAATTATGTGTGTAAAAGAGGACAGTTTGTGGAACATATTTGCAAAATTATATAGGTTTTCACAGTCTGTCTTTAGCATTAAGGACACTCCAGGCAAAGGAGCCCACTTCATCGTCAACTGAGGCTTGGCCTTCAATCCCTAGCTGGTCTTCTGTCCTCAGCACCTTGCCTGGGCTACAACGAGTCTTGACTCCCTCTTTTACCTAATCTGGAGGTCCTCTTAGCATTTGCCTTCATCTGACCCAGCCAAGACCATTTGCCCCAGCAGACCCAGGATCATCACATCCTGGCTGAAGGAATTTTAAGAAACCAAGCAACTAAATTAGAAAGACACACCCTAAAAAAAGTATACGGAAGTAAGAACTTTTAACATCTTTGCCCTTCCCACCTCAATGGGGAAAATGGAGGCTTCTACCATAGTTAGAATATACAGACAACATGCTAGACAAACCATAAGTGACTCTTAATCTCATAAAACAAACTGAGGGTTGCTGGGGAGAGGGAGGTTGGGAGAAGGGGGTGGGGTTATGGACACTGGGGAGGGTATGTGCTATGGTGAGTGCTGTGAAGTGTGTAAACCTGGCGATTCACAGACCTGTACCCCTGGGGACAAAAATATATGTTTATAAAAAATAAAAAATTAAAAAAAATATATAGAACATGCTGAGTAAAACTTGTCTTGATTTCCCTCTTGCTGTCTATTTTACGGAAAATTTGGAACAAATTCCGATTTGTATAGCCTTTGGAGAGAAAAAAAACTAAATCATATGTTTATTTTTTTTTATCTTGAAGGAAAAATCTGAATTTGAGCTCCTTAAGGGTGTTAACTGGTATTCATCCCTCTGAATCCAATACAAGCACAAGGTCTGGTATATCACAGATGCTAAGTAACTAACTGTGTAGCCCATGTTTGCTCTTCACCAAATAGTTTACAAAATCAGTGTCAAAATTAGATTGGGCAATGAATATAAATTAAATGAATATAAATTAGATTGGGCAAATATAATATCTGGAGTGAAAGCTCATTTTATTTCTGTTTGAAACTAAAAGTTCTTAAATAAACACAATAATGGAAAACTGAAGTGTTTTAGGACACTGTTAATACCTACCACTTTATTATATGAGTGTATTCATTTCTAATAAAAAATGCTCTTTAAGAAAAGGAGTTTGCTTGTGTTCACTGCCTGCATTTCTTATCTTGGCCTTTTGGTGTCATTCTTAGATTAATCTGAAAAGCATATTAAGTAAGAGTGAAATTATTGCTCCAGCCTTGGGTCTTTTTGGTCTCTGATTTCAAATGAAGATTATCATACCCATAGTGCCGTTTAACTAATCTAACCTTCTTGATGTTATCTTAACAGTATACTTTATAACTGACATGTGGCTGCAGAAGTTTAAATACAATACAGAGAAGCGGTAATAGTAGAGAAAGCCTTTATGTTTATGGGCAGTTTAGAAAGATCTTTTTCTGAAATGACTATGTCATATATAATTCTTACACATAATTCTAATGTATATAATTACACAGTCATATAACTATACAATCATTTAATTCCTGTATATATATGTTTTTAAGAGAGTTTGAAAGAGAAGGGGGTTATAGGTTTTTAATAAAAAACCTATATGTTATAATTCCTGTGTATATACACACACACACACACACACACGTTTTTAAGAGAGTTTTAAAGAGAAGGGGGTTTATATAGGCTTTTAAGTCATGACAGGCCTGATTCATTTCCAAGTGAAAGAAACCTAACTGCTTTCCATGCAGCTACAGGAAGCTGATAAATTTCTTAATAGTTCTTCCTTGTGTTCTATATATGGAGCTACTCACACTCTTTGTCCACCTATGAATGAATGTGAACATCCTTTGGACTTCAAACATATTGCCAATTCCAGTGTCAGTCTAAAGCTTGCCTTCCTTCTTCACCTGAAAAAGTCTTAATGCCTTTTCTTCTTTCCACCAGTAAGTGTATTTTCTCCTCCATTGTCTTTTTGATGCATACGCTTAATGAGATTGACTCTTGGATCCTGTAACAAGGGAACCAACAAACAAACACATATTGTCCCACAATTCCATAAGTAAAAAGCAAGAGTAATGAGTGTTTGATTGTTACCCTCCCTGGGAGCTGGAAAGGTTGCAGTTGTTCTCAGGAGAGGGGGCTCTCCTTGTCCCCTGGATCTTTGGACACCTTCACTATCTGAGAGAGTCAGCATATTATGTCTTATTAGATCTATAGCCCCTGGTATATCTGGCAACAGCTGGGGGCTTGAGGGGTTCAACTTCAAGTTCTGTGGCCAGAGGAGATCTGGATATATATTTTTCAGATATATATCCAGATATATACTGGAGATCTACTTTTCAAAATATTCCACTTTAATGAGGATCTTACCTGAACCCTAGAGCTAAGTTTTAAAATAAACATTATTAGGAAGTGATTATTCAAATTCAGGCTAAATTCAAATTCAGTCAGCAATTGGTTATTTTCCATTATGTGAGATCAATGCAGTCTAAGATCTCCACCATACTTTCAAGCTAACAGGTTGTTGGTTGTCTTGGCACAGTTTCATGGGTGCTGGCAGAAGATATGAGATCCTTGTATCAGAAACAAAGGACTTTGTTACTTGCTGTACAGTAGACAGTGTGAGCTTTATTGTGTTGACTCTCCTTGACCCTAGTCCCATGGGTATGGTCCAGTTGGGCCTATATTTTGCCTATAAAGGTAGTGGGTTGGAATTCTGTACTCAGGGAACCTTAATCTTACATAATGGACAGTAAACATTCTTGCCCTTTGCTCCTGAGGGAGACTATTTGCTTTACAAAGCTGTTCGCTATACAAACATCCTTAAGAATGTGGTCCAGAGCAAAGAGTGATCAGTGCCTCATTTGCAAGATTTGTCTTTGGGGGACAGAGTGGAAGAAGCTTTCAGAGCTATCCCCCCCACCATAGAGGAGAAGGGTAACTATTTCTCCTCTAATTCCCTTCTTGATGGTCCGAGAGCTGATCCAAGGGCATTCACCATCTAGCACCTCCAGCCTCTGTTACACTGCCAGAGAAATCATGGGGGTGGGAGTTGAGAGCAGCAGGTACTTATAGCGAGAACTGAGTATCATGTATGACCAGTGTATACAAGGAGAGTGCCTAAGGACACTGATCGCATCTGTCACAGTCCCGAGTTTTAGTCCTTTCTCCCCCTAACTTTACCCGTGTTTACTTTGTTTCCTTTCAATCTGCAGTTGAGTAGCTAGGCACACGGGAAATACCTGTGGGCCTTCAATGACTGGTAGTGATATTTTCAGTTACATTTCCCTTCTGTCAATTTCTCTTAAGCATGTATTGCTGAACAGTGTACCTGTTATATGGTAGGGAGTGGAAAGGAGCAAAACAGAATTCAAAGAAGTCAATTTAGCTACTTATTAACATCTTTGGAAATATCGAGAGGAAAAGGTGGGAAGTAATTGCTCAAATTTGTGCTTTAAAATAACTGTGTCTTTTGTTCCTGATCTCTGTGACCCCAGCCTTGGAAAATCAAGAGTTGGTCCTCAATCAAAGAGTGTGTCAAGGATTATTTTAAGAACAAATTGAGGAAATGTAAGCGCAAGGCTTTCATCACCTTTTCACCACGATTAGATTTATTTGCTCCTGCGTTGACAGCCCCCTTCTCTTTCAAGCTCTCCAAATGCTTTAAAATCAAGGGTGAAAAATGAAACCTAGTTCCTGCTTTTAAGAAAATGAGAGAAGGCACATACCACGTTGACAGGTGCATTTCCTGGGAGCATAAAAGTATTGAGGATTTTTAGAAAAGAACAGTATGACCCTGGCCATTGAGAAATCCACTAATTCAGGATCTGGGATACATTTAAAATGCTGGTGAAGTGCATTGATATATTAGGACTAGAGGTGGGGGCGGGGTTTGCCAAACAAATGAAAAGTACAAACAGGGAAATATATAGTCTTCATAAGGATGTAGGCCTCATAAAGTGCAAAACTGAAGTGTAAAACCACTTTGGGTTTAAATGCTTCTGTGAAACAATGAATGTTTTAATTGCTAATGTTTTTTTTTTTTTTTTTTTTTTTTTTTGTCTGTTATTAAAACTCTTAAAAATTCTCTAAGACATTCCGTTGTTTCCCTTCCTCAGGGCCCTGTCATCCTTGTTGCCGTGTGAACTTGAAATTAGGTTGAATTTTGTGAAAATGTTTCTCTACTTCAGACTTTTCCAAAACTTTCCACCCAATTAGGGAAAATTAATGAGGTTTATTACACTTTGTGTTGATGCTTAGTCACCAGCAGACAGGCAGGCTCTGTGCCTCCTGAGGAAGTAGGTTTGAAAGGGGAGACTTGTTTTCTTAACTTTCCTGAAGTTTAGGAAAACACTTCTCCCAAAAGTCCGTTTCTTACTATGGTAAGAGTCCATGGCCCTCTTTGCCAGTGTGCTTTCTTCATGCTTTCCCGATGGGTTTGGGGCGTTCTACTTCATCCATTATTCTCTTATGGTATTTAGACCATCATTACAGATTATGGAGATTGGTGTGAAGTGGGACTTGAGATTTCAATTCAGCGTCTTTATTTGGGAGATGGGGAACGGAGATCAATAGAGGTAAAGAGTTTCAGCCAAGGTCTTTCTGCTTATTTCCGTCAGATCGAGAACAAGAACCCACGAATGCCTGATTTCTGGACACGTGCTTTTCCCAGCAAGGCACATCTCCCGGATAGAGGGGAGGGGACAGAGAGATAGAGCGGGAGAGGGAGAGCATGAGGATTTGCATGAAGGTTAACTCAGCATTTACTGAACTGTTCTGGAAACTTTTCTCTAGGTTTGAATTTTTTCAGGCTGAAAAAAGCCCAAGAAGGTATGTCTTAGTTGTGTTTTTGAAAATTTGATATAGTGCAGAAATAAGGCACTGTTAATGGCTGGGTGTTCCTATTGTCACCAGAAGACGTATTTGTCAAATAAAACAGCCATTCACTTTCAATTAAATGATGTAGAGGAGCAAGATTTTTCTTTTCTGATGTGTTTTCTTTCTAAAAAATATTCTTATAATCTTTATTTTGAGTCACAGATAATTATTCATGAATATTATGCGTGTGGTTTCTCCCCCTAATCATGGAATTTTGAGGCAGCAAAGTTGACATTATGCATTTCATTCTGACCAGATAAATTACCTATTCTTGACAGATTCACAGCCTGAATGGAATTAAATAACTAAATAAATAACTAAAAATTCAATACAGCTCTTAATGGGTATTTTAGTTAATGTTGTGAGGACTAGCATACCAAACCATCGTATACAGATTATAATCCAATATAATCTAATTTCTATTTTCTAATTTGCTCTGTTACTTAAATTTCTATAAATATTTCTTGATTTAAAAATGTTATCTAACATTCTTTTAATTGCTGTATCATGAGATCTTCCGTTTTCCACCTTAATATAACTATTAGTACATCTTTAATAATTCTTTTAAGATAAAATATGTTTTTAATATCAAATTAATCCTTACTTTTGCTAAAACAAAAATTCACATGTCCTTAATCTAACTGATAGAATTTTAAAATGTAAAGGTTATAAGGAAATTTTATTCCTTTTACCTATATTTGAAAGTCTGAGTGCAGACACCATAGTGGATGAGTCAGGGCTTTCCACCTTCAGATAAAAACCTCCTACTCCCAGTATCAACCAAATGTCCAATGGACCAAAAGTTTAACAATAAAATCATTGTATTCCTAGAGAATTTTAAACCCATATTTCTTTCTGTGTATCTATGAGTGTATATGTCTACATATATATTCTTAGAAAGGAAGAGGCATTTGTAAACATGGTACAGCTGACTGAAGTAGGATGGGGGGAAAGCCTAGGTGGCTCAGTCAGTTAAGCATCCGCCTTTGGCTCAGGTCATAATCCCAGGGTCCTGGGATCGAAACCCTCATCAGGCTCCCTGCTCACTGGGGATCCTGCTTCTCCCTCTTCTCCTACTCGTGCTCTCTCTAGCTATCTCTGTCTCTGTCTCTCTCTCAAATAAATAAAATATTTTTTAAAAAATTTAAAAATTAAAAAAAAAATTAAAAAAGAAGTAGAATAATGGGGAGTGCCTGGGTGGCTCAATGGCTTAAAGCCTCTGCCTTCGGCTGACGTCATGGTCCAGGGTCCTGGGATTGAGCCCCACATCAGTCTCTCTGCTCGACGGGGAGCCTGCTTCCTCCTCTCTCTCTGCCTATCTCCTCTGCCTACTTATAATCCCTCTCTGTCAAATAAATAAATAAAAATCTTAAAAAAAAAAAAAAGACGTAGAATAATGGGAAAGTGATGAATTTAACTACTTAAAGTTGAAACCTTCTGATGACAAACATACCATACATGAAACCAAAGACACATGGTGAGCTGGCAAAAGCATTTTCAAACATATAGAACAAGGTCAATTTCATTGTTACATAACATATTTACAAATCAACTTAAAATTAAAAACAAGGAATCCACAGAAAGAAGAAATGGTAAAGGGCCAATAAACAACAACTATTTAACATTTTTCAATAGTAGGAAACTCAAATTAAATCAGAATGCTGATTTTGTTAATCTACCAGATGGTCAAAGACGAAAACAAATTTGAAGTTGCCCAGTGTGGGTGCTTGTACACACACTGGCCTGAGGGGAACACAGTGGAGCATAATCTTTTTGCAGGTTGACAACGGGGATTCCTTTAGGAGTTTAGCAATGCATTTTGCATCTGTGCTCAGCTAGGTCCATAAAGAAGTATGTTGAAGGATGACCATTACAGAATAGTTTCATGATAACAGACAGTTAAAGCATCTGAAATGTCCACAGGTGGAAGTTTGCCTAAATAGACCACACTAAATCAGACAATGAGGGAGACAACATACCCAGCTAATGAGGTTCAGTGGAGTCCAGTATAAGACAGCAGGTACAATGATTCCATAGGTGGAAGGATCCAAACACCTATTTGGGGTGATTATTTCTGAGCCATGTGTGGGTAACTAGAGCAGGACGGGAGAACTGTCTTATTTCTGTATCAGTCAGGTTTCCATTGTAGGAGCCATAGTGACTACAGCTTTTAAAGCAGAAATCAAGGTAAGGGTTATTTCTTTTGTAATCCAGAATATGTGTTCCTGAAAAACCCTGTGTTCTTTGAAATTAACAATGGAGGCTACAGATTTAGTGCAGAGCATTAAAAACTTATATAATTTTGCATACACAGTACCAGCACATAAAATGATTGGGAGCCTCAGAGGGCTCTTGGACAGGCAACAGAGCATGGCCAGAGTTAGCCTCAGGGATGTTCAAAGTGAACAGAAACAGATGAGTAAAAATATTTGGTTTTGGCCTGAGAAAGTGCAGATGGAAGCTCTGAACCCAGGAGAGAGAGCAACCTATTCTGTGCAAAGCTTTGCAAGCCTGGGGGTGCCTCTGGACCTGAAGGGCATTTTTGTGTAGGCAATCATGTTTATTTTTTGGAGCAGAAAGTGGAGAAGCATCCTGGAGCCTAGTTGAAGATTTTTCTTTCCCTGTTCTTTTTGCTGGGAGAAAATTATATATGAATCATGACAAGTGTCATCTTAAAGTGACATCATCCTCTGATTCCCAATCTTACACAAGCAATATATTTTAGAGTCTTAGAAAGATGCATTGTGGCAAAACAGACTATATAGGGGCTGGGGGACCTATAGAATTTTGGGGGAGGGAAAAGGAGCAGGTGCTAGGCTGGCCACCTAGAGGCTCCGAGGGCAAGTCAGGGGCATTGGCCCTCTAGGGGAGCCACTAATTCAGGCATGAGGAGACTAGGGAATGATGTGTGAAAATAGGATGGACAGGTGATGAAACAATTCTAACAAAACGTTAACAATTATAGAATCTAGGTGGTGGATATTTGGGCATTTGCTACATGATACTTGCAACTATTATGTATGCTTGAAAAGAATCATAAGGGAACAAAATGAAACACAGGAAAAATCCCAACATGGGCTTGTTACATGTCTCAGCATCTCTCTGCTGAGACTATTGTTCTGACTATCCCCTGGGGATTCCTGGGGATGGGGACTGACACTAGAATGGTGAGTCTGGCTGCTCCCCAGGAACACCTGACCTTGCCACTGGGGAAGGGCCTGAGCTGAAGGCGATCCCCCTTCACTGCCCACCACCCCACTTACCTTCTGCAACATTCAAGTGCAGGAAGATGGCCTCCATTTCGTCTCTGCTTTCCAGTCCTTTGCAAATTTTACATGAGTATACCAAATTTGAGGAAGCCTGGTCTGACTCCTTGATTCAAGAAAATCTGAGAAATTCTTCGCTTCGTGTGTGCAGTTTAGGGACGAACATGAGAAAATAGCCGCAATGGGATTCTCTTTACCCGCTGCAATCTTATACGCGTTTGGACCGTTTTCTCTTTTTTTCCTTTTTACGGCTTTTAAAATGGAGTATAATTTACATATATTACAGTGCACAGTTTGAGGAGGCTTGATGAATGTGTATGCTTGCCTCGTCACTGGCCCAATCAGGATACAGAACATTTCTGTAACCTTGGAAAGTTCCTTCGTGCCATCCCTAGGGGCGCTGTTCTGATTTCCAGCCCTGTAACTGGTTTTGCCTCTTTTCTACCTCAGAGAAATGGATGTGTATTTGTGGGGGGAAGTCCCCTAAAATGATCTGAACAAGGATGTTGATAGCACCATTATTCATAATAGCCCCAAACTGGAAACATCCTAAATGTCCCTCAGCAGGAAAATAAATAATGAAACTATGATATATTTGTACAATGCAATGCCACTCCTTAATAACACAATATGGATTAAGTTGAAAAGCAATATAAATTAATTTTTTAAATATTAGAAGAAGTTTTAGTACCTTTTAATGCTGGGGGCAACTTTCACTTCTGCTTTATGCAATTCAGTAGTGGTTAAGTTGCAATAATTACATATTTATATTAACAGTTTAAATATGACATACAGTAAGCCTGTGATTAAATGCTAGTAGCATTTATAGCAACACTATACTATTGTAAAATTAAGTATTTAATTATCTTTATAATTCAAGTACAAAACATGAGTTATTTATATTTTAAATATAAAATTAAAATAATAGATACACTATTTATTTGGAACTGAAGGGAAATAGAGCATGTCACTCCAAAATATGCCACTTTGGTATATTGATAATTTTTAGCTGAAGAATTGAGCAACAGCGGATACAGGAAGGCTAGCTACACTTACCCTTTCTGCCTAAAAGCAGGACATAAATTTCCTATGGAGATACCCTCTTGGTACGGGGAAGAAGAGAACATTTTTTACCAAGGGAGATGGGGAGTTGATGACAAGATTAATTTTGCACAAACAAGGTTTACTAAAATAACACTCTTTTCCCATGAGTTTCATATATTTTCTAGTCACTTTCCCATGGTTAGCCACCCCTGAAAGCCAAACCCCTGTTCTTTGCTTTTCCACTTTTCCACAAATTTATCATGTTTTGTTAAGATGGTATATTAACTCCTGAGTCTGATTTTGTGATTTTTCATTGTTTGCCTGTGAAATCCTCTGTGTCACATAAAAAATATTAACATCACATAAACTTTGTATGCTTCTCTCTTGTTAGTCTTTCTGTTGTTTAATTCGCATGTCCCTGTCAGTTAAGAAAATGGAGAAAAAGCTCTTGCTCCCCATGACTGAGTCAAAACTCCAGGCCATTAATTATCCTTCTAAGTGACTTTGAGAACTGGAACCATATTTAGAGTTGGTAAGTCAATTACTCACTGAACAAGCTCAAATTTCATTTTCAGAATAGATAAAAATTGTCTTTTGATTTGACTTCATAAATGTATCAGTTGGGATGTGTTTGAAGTAACAGGAAACTTACAGTGGCTTAACCCATAAAAACACTTACTTACCTTACAAAAACCCTGGAAGTAGATGGTCTCAGGGTTCCATCTGATGGCTAACAATGACTTCAAGCCCCTAAACTTTTTTCCTTTTCATTCTGAAAAACGCCCTACCTTCCACTCGTGCTCAGAAGTTGGCTGCCCCCATGAAATCATTGGGTTCTCACATTGTTGACTGTTGCAACTGGTGGGAGGAGCCGGTACAAAGGGGCTTTGTCCTCTGTGTGTCTTATTTGTCAGGGAGGAAGATATTTTTTGGAACAGATTTCCTACATCTCTTTGGCCAGAGCAAGGTCAAATGGCAACCACTAAACCAATCACTGGCTGAATCTATTGGGATTGCCACTGTTCAGTTAGACAAGCTAAATCACCCAGAGTGACACACCGCTGCCTGAACAAAACGAGGGTGTGTGGGCTGGGAAGTGACTGCCTGGGACGTTTCCAATGTCTATGGATATCAATAATTACAGCTTATTTCAATAATGTCCTGTCCCATCAATGCTAAAGTGTAGTCCTTTTCTACTGAGGAAATTGTGGAACAGAGAAAAAAAAAATGAATTCTGGCTTAAATCCCACAAGTTCTGTGTCCTTGAGCAAGTGACTCTGGACATTCAGTTTTTTAATCTGTAAAAAGGGAATAATAATAATTGCTGACATGTAGAATTTGGTGAGGAATATTAGAAATAAGATGTGGAAAATCCTTGGCATCATATCTGGTGCATTGTGCTTAATAAATAATAGACATCATTATTTTCAGGAGGAGACAGGCTTAACTGGTGCCCTGTATCAGTAAGCCAGTGTGCACCTTTCTGTGTTCATTCCCTCTGAAGAATTAGAGGCATGCATTTGAGAGCCTTGGGGAGGATGCTGGAAGGAATAGTGCATTTCAGTATTTAGCACAGGTCTAGCCCATAGCTGGAGCTCAAAATTCTCTTTGGAGTCCAGTTGGGAACCACGTGACTGTTGTTTCCTGACTGTTTTGTGACCTTGGTGATGGTAAGGCTGGGAAGGGGCATATCTCCCCTCTCATCCCTGAGGAAACTGGTGTGCCTCTACCCTTACCTGCCTGTCTGTTTCCCTCTCTGTGGAGAACTGGTGAAGTTCTGGGCTTGTAGGTTGGGATCTGTGAGAAAATGCAGGCAAGGAATTAATGAGACATGCTCCAAAGCCCCAGGGTATTTTCTTCACAAGATTGTAAACCTTAATTTTGGATTTTTAGGCTCTCCCCTTGGTTATACCTCAGCCTCTGAGGTCACTAAGCAGGCAGGTCCTTAGAAAATGTGCAAAGACTTGGACCTTTCATCCTGCTTGCGCCATCCGTCAGGAAAGGAGCCAGTAACTGGGTGCCAGTCTGCATCCCCAGCTTCTCAGGGTACAGAGCGTGTTCACTCTTCACCCCCCGTCACATGAGAGCCCATACACAAAAGAAGTAACTCCTTAATTTCTGTAAACGAGCAAGATGAAGCCTCATAGAGGTTAAACAATTTTGCCAAAGTTATCTGCTTAGTACTTTATTCAGGATTGGAATTAGAAATCTGATCTGAGTCCCAAATATAATCAGGAGACAGTGGTTTAACCATCATGCACCAAAGACATCCTTCTTTTCTTTTTCCTTTCAGGTTTCTATAAACTCATCATTTTGCTGTACGTGACTGTATATGACTGAAGAATTAAAGCAAACCGCATCCGTATCCCAGCAGTATCCAGGCCCCCAATTTATGGATCACGGGGCAAAAGACTACCCTTTAGCCTTTTTCCTTGGACGGCAAAAGCAATCATTGGTGTGTATGGTATGGAGACCTTCTCAAGTTAAGGGACTTCTAGAACCTTGAAAGTTAAAAAACCAAAGGGTGAATTCACTCTACCTTTCTGAATCAAATGTGTATTTCTTTTCGTGATTAGTAAATGGGAGAGAGATTAAACCATAGTTTTGGGTTTGGCTTTGCTTTTATTTTCCCTAAAATCCTCTAAGACATTGAAATTACTTTCCCTCAATCCCTGAGCTTTGAAATGAGATTTTTAAAAATTTTATTTTATTTTTTTTTGTTATGTTCAGTTAGCTGGCATATAGTAATCATTAATTTTTGATGTAGTGTTCAATGATACATTAGATTTTTTTTCTTTTAAGTTTAAAAGTGAATGGGCAAGACTTTGGGCTAGAGGGGTGACTGAGGAAGTAAGTGGGAAAAGGGGCTGTGGAGTTTGGGGCTTAACTCAGGGCCCCACTCTTCTTCTTCTTCTTTTTTTTTTTTTCATTATTGTTTTATGTTAGTCACCATAAAATACATCATTAGTTTTTGATGCGGTGTTCCAAGATTCATTGTTAGGGCCCCACTCTTGAGGGGCTGCCTTGGCTGGCCTGCCGCCGATCCTATGGGAGGAGCTTTGTGGGGACCCCGGGCCTGAGCTGGATGGAGTCCAATAGAAGGCGTCCAACAGAGGATGGCATGGGGACTCTAGAGCAGGCTCTGGGTTACCTAGAGGGACATCCTGTTCCTGACTTCCCAAGCACCCACTCCCAGAAGCCTTCTAAGATTCAGGTGCAAATGTCCCCCCATATCCTCCAAAGTTTGCTCTTTCTTTTTAGGTGGAGTCAGTAGATCACATGCAAGGCTCAATGCCCCATGAATCGCTTGGAGTACCCTCCTCAACTAGTAGCGGTCTGTCCCTACAACTAATGTACCGTGAGTTTTTGAGCATCCATCTGGTGCAGCTGAATATGCATTCTGAAGGCTGCTCACTTTGGGTCCCCCGGGCCGCTCCTCCAGGCCCGCACATAGCAGGCTCCTGGCACTCACTGAACAGCTGCAGGAAACATAGTGGTCTCTGTGGTCTCCACCTCTTACTGCACCGCTGAAATCTTACCTAATGAGTACTGTACACTGCTACACCCTAGGTCAGTCATTTTGGATCTCCCTCCTCCCCTTCTCCTCTTTTGGCTTTAACCTATGGAACATGAACCAAATTAGCAGGTTTTTTTTTTTTTTTAAGATTATTTATTTATTTATTTGACAGACAGAGATCACAAGTAGTAGGCAGAGAGGCAGGCAGAGAGAGAGAGAGGAGGAATTAGGCTCCCCGTGGAGCAGATAGCCTGATGTGGGGCTTGATCCCAGGACCCTGGGATCATCACCTGAGCCGAAGGCAGAGGCTTTAACCCACTGAGCCACCCACACACCCCCAAATTAGCAGTTTTATTCAGGATTCTGCAGTCAGAGCCAGAGCCCCATATTTTCGTTCTTTATTGAAGACACCGGACTACGGGTGGTTCACATCTGGATACCTGGGAACCGGGATCTGCAGTGTCCCCATTGGAGGGCTCTGCCCAGGGCGGCAGTGGGGGGGTGGTTCTAGGTGGGATCAAAGTCTGCCAGGGATTTGGGTCCTCCTCTCAGTCCCCGAGGCTGTTGTGAAAAGGGACAAGAAAATGGCCCAGGCAGAGTCCTGCACAGTAACTACACCCCACAGAGTGACTGATCCTCTAGGGAAAATAGAATTTGCCATTGTAATTGTTCAAAATGACAGTTCTGATCGATTTCACTTGAAAGTTTGGGAAGTTCCCCTCCTGGAGGACTCCATGCTTGCTGAGAGGAAGAGAAGATGCCCTTGATTCTGGTGCCCATGGCTCCAGAGCCAGGGTACATGGTTTGGGGCGACAGCCCAGGCAGGATCTCAGCTGCAGCCCTCTGGGTAACACATAGATACCTGGACAGGATTCTGGTGTTCCTGCTAATCTGCTCACCCCTCCTTTCCACCCACCTCTAAGCTCTGTGTGGCCATCCATAGCATCCTCGGCTTTCCCTCATCAACCTGCACTGCGAATGTTTGTTTCTGTGCCCATTTCCTCTAGTAGGACGGTGTACATGCCCTCCAGCATTTCTGTGCCAACTGCTTATGAGCCAGGCGAAGCTGGAACTGTGTCACATGTGTTAGCTCATTTTATCTCCACAATAACCTACCGAGCTATGGATTGCTATGGTTCCCTTGGATATTTGAGGGCAAAGGCTCCAGATTCACCCTTCTAACCCCAGAACTCAGGACACTGTGGGGCTCAGAGTTTGTTCACGGGGCGTGGCGTCGGAGGAATGGATGAGCTGGGTAGCTGGCTGTTTCGAGAAAGGAGCAGCTCTTGTCCACTCAGCAGTCTGGGGCTTTCTTCCCTCTGCCGTCAATCCTCCGTCTTATTCTCCTATTTTCCCAATCCCTCCTCCACCACCTCAAAGACAAAGATTTAAGCCAGCTGAAGTAAAGTATTCATTAAGAAACAAAGTCTCTTAATTGGCTAAAATTACATTTTTCTGTTTGCTTTCTGCGGTTTGGTACAAGAACGAGATTGGTGTTACGTCTGTTTGGAAAATGCCCTTTGAGAACAAGGACAGTTAATGACTGTTTCCCACTGAGTCCAACAGCCGGTGCCAAGTACCCTGCGGGCACAGAGAAAGTATTAATTGATGATGATTTCCTTACTTATTTAAATATGCTAAATGGCCCCTGAGAAGCTTCCCTAGAGTTAATATGTTACCCCAAATATCTGACTTATCCAGGGAGTACTTTAATCACTGGGAGTTCAGTGTCTCTGGGATGCCTCTTCATTTTGTAAATTTGATGAATTTATATATGAAGAAGTGGAAAAGGCTTAGTTATAAAATGGCAGAAAAAATGGCTTATTTCAAGTGCAAGTCAACTTGAATATTCAGTATTCAACAGGCATGCATGAATCCACATGGGTTTGAAAATTTAATGACATCTCTTTTAACCGATGCTATTATCATTCAGAATTGTTTACAAGTTAAAATATGACAAACTTCATAGTTTTTCTTATTTCCCTACTTTGGGAGCACCTCGACATAAGACTAAAAAATTAGACTATTTGGCATGTTTGACACTTTAGTGATTGGGAAATAATTCTATTTCAAAACCAAGTGACAGAAACGTATTTATTTTAAAATAAGGAACAATTTCGAGTTATCTGTGACATATATTGTTGAGAGATTCCAGAATATATAAGGCAGATGAATATTTAAAGTGGGATAAAAAAGATTTTTGTTTTCATCACTTTTGTGAATTAAGGTCTGAGAATTTCTGTGAATGTCTTAGAAGCCACCAACAACTGCAAAAGATGATTTTCCTGTGCTGATTTGACTAATACTTTGCCAGGTAATGAGCACTGAGAGCTTGTGAAATCTGGGCCATGTGGGGTTTATGATCACAGAGGACAGACAGTTTAGCAACAGGACTTTGATGCTGTTTTTAGAGTGTATTGATAATTAAGCAGTAAAATTAGATAAATCACAGGGTCACCATCCATCTCTTGAACCCTTGAGCTGGATATGTCTTGAAATGTGGAGGTTTTCAGTTTAGGGAAGCTAATTTAATAGTCATGGAATAGACTGTGTAAACCATGGCAGGGTATATGGCATTAATCCATAATCTCAACTCTTAATACATCTTTAAACATTTATTTATTTTGAGAGAGAGAGAGAAGGAGAAGAGGGAGGCGATCTCAAGCAGACTCCCCACTGCCGCAGGGCTTGATCTCATGACCCTGAGAAACCGAAATCAAGAGTCAGGCACTTAACCAGCTGAGCCACCCAGGCGTCCCTGTTAATACATTTTTAATCAAATTTATCAATATTCCCATAGCCACATGTCATTTCAGGACAGATTTTACCCCAAATGAGTTGGTGTAAAAGTTTCAATTTCAAGAAATTTTTGGATCTTGAAATTGTCGTAAGAGATTGTTGAATGTGCATAATTCAGGTCCAAAATGTTCATGTTACCAGCAGAAACTGTGAAGGAGAATCAGATCAGTAACCACTGCATGTTTGATAAAGTGCCACGCAATTCAGTCCCGGGAAGACTTTTGTATTTTTAGACGCACTTGCTGAAATTATTTGCAGTCTTTATCCAGAATAAACAGTCAGCCTCCCCCTTTTGTTTTGGAATATGTTCTTAATTATATTAAATTTTAATTTGTGTTTGAATAAGTAAGAAACTGGTAGAATTTTAAGAATCTGTAAACAGAGCAAACCTTTTGTGTTTTCCTTAAGACTTTATTTTTTTTTAATTTTTTTTCATTTATTTATTTTCAGCATAACAGTATCATTATTTTTTCACCACACCCAGTGCTCCATGCACACCGTGCCCTCTATAATACCCACCACCTGGTACCCCGGCTTTAGATGTAGATGTAAGTCAGTCAATGTAGATACGTCTTTTGTCTTTTGTAATTTAAAATTATAGTAAGTATTTTCTTTGTATTTTATTTTCTTTACGACTTTCATTTAAAATAACATAGCATTCTACTGCTATCTAAGAGAGAGGATGCAAAAATACAGAAAATAAAGCAAAAAAATGAATTATCCTGTCACATGGCTTAAACACAGCTATTAATATCAGACAAAATAATTGTCAAGATTCTGATCAGCTACACTTTAATAACATCAAAATAAATACCATTTCAGTAATGTATGTATTTTAACAGATGACTATGGAACCTAAAGCAAGTCACTTAACCCCAGGAGGACTTGACTTTCTCATCTATAATGTAGACATTTTCTGAAAATGTCTAAAATGTCTAAGCCACTGATGAAGCGATCAAGAAATATTTATGTTATGTATGTAGTGGTGCTGGTGACAATGAACATGGTTAGCTTGAGGAAATAGTGTATTAACATTTATCAATTATAATATTATGATAATATTTGTAAATTAAAAAAAATTCCAAATAGATTTGATTTCTATTGGAGCTAAGCTAGTAAGTTTGTATTTTGGAGTCTTTGGGTCCATGCCAATTTGTCCATACATCACTTTGCTGGTGTTCTTGTCATTGTTAGCTGCAGAACCGATCATGATTGAAGTGATGACAGCAAAATGACCATTCAGAGGATGTGAAATGAGATGTAATGCTCTTCAACAAGGGAGGTCATGTCATGCTCTCGAATATTAAAGACTTTTTCGGGGGGCCAACAAATATGAAAGCTTTGGGCTTACACTGAAATTTTAAAAATCCAACCAAGGAATCCTACAGAGTGACATTTGTATGCATATATGAATGACATCTTTCATATGCAGGCAAAGAGAATTCTGTGAACTAAAACCTATGAACTAAATTCATGTCAAATTAATAGAGCTATATAACTGTTAAATGCCTGAATTTCAAAGAGAACTTGGAGAAGTACTGCCTATTTCCCTTTTTTCCCCTTCGATTTTATTTCTTGATCAGAGCTGTAGTTTAAGTGTCCTTTCCTCATGGTCACTGGAAAAAGATCCTCTGCTCCATTCTAGAAATTGCTTTGATTGGGCTTTTGTGTGAGATGCTTTGCCACTTTGTCCACTTGGCCTTGAGATAAAGTACTGTCCTGGAACATGTTTTACCCTTTCCTGTCCTCACAGAGTTTTCCATAGTGATGATGGCCACCCTCCTAGTAATGGAGGACCTCTACCTCCTTCCTCACATTTTGGTTGCATAGGGACAATGGAGGAGACACCAATCTGAAATGGGAGAACAGTAATTGCCAAGGCCAAGCAGAGCAAGGGCCAGCTTGGCAGTTTTTCTAGATCTTTCTATCTCTATGGGTGCCCTTATTTCTCAACAGGTATTTATGGAATAGCCTTTCTTCTACTGTGGTGGTAGACTCTGATGTTAAAGAAATGAAAAGGGTATTTGCCCTCATGTGGCTTGGAGTCTAAAGAGGAAAGCATGAAATAGATAAATAGATAAATAAATAGATAAATAAAATTTATATCAAATAAGCAAATAGATACAACAGATGACTTGATAAACAAAAAGTTAAGCATAATTATGATGTGTGTTTTAAAGGAAGACTTCAGATGTAAAGAACCTGCCTCAAGGAGAAACACTGAACCCAAGATGAAAACCAAGGTCTAGTTTCTCATGGGCTTTTGGAAGCATGGGTGGGGAGTCCTCCCCTTCAGTGAACTCTGACCCAGGAAGCACTTCACTTCAGGAATCACATTAACTTTCCTCAGCACTCATCAGGTTCTCTCTGGGAAATTTCTTGAGCAAAACTTATTGAGCAAGATTACCCAGATATTCTTGCCAAGGTTCATCTTTCATTAGCTGTTGACTTGAGCATTATTTGTTCTTGTTTCTGAGGAGTGTAAGATGTTGTTTAGTTTCAGAAGAAGTAAATGAGACTGAACCTATAAGTCCTTGGTCACATTTTTCTCTGCAAAAGTTTTCTCCTTTGGAAGATTCTCTGTCATAAAGAATTAATTGTCTTAGACCAAGGGATATTGGGGTTGAGTTGGAAGGGGCTCCTAGGAAGTGGCTATTTGAAGCATGGTTCTGGTGGTTTGGACATCATTTGCATCTGTGTATGCTTTTGTGAAATTTTTTTGAAAAACACTTGAGAACCAAAATGACTTGTTAGTTACGATCTTTAACAAATCTGGCCTTTCTGGTTCTTCAATTATTATGTGAAACAAAGGAAAGGAAAAAAAAAAAAAGACAGGTGTTGTGGGGGAGATGAGTTATTTTTACCAATCTGCCATGGATTACCCTTGAAATCTTGTGGGAATCATGTTACTGCCTTGGAGAAGATAATTCCAAATTCACATATAAAATGTGCTGTGATGACCACTGCGTGTTATATGCAACTGATAAATTATTGAACACTAGATCTGAAACTAATGATGTACTATATGTTTGCTAATTGAATTTAAATAAAAAAAATTTAAAAATGTGAAGTTGGTAGACCAGATAGCCTCCAGAACAACCTAACAACTCTTGCATTCTAAGATTCTGGTGATCATCTTGAAAAATTTTAAAAGCAGGAGATACTTGGAGCTCAAAAGTGTTCGCTGAAACCATTGAAAAGCCTACTATTCTGTTTATTATTTTATCCTACCCTGAAGTCTGAAGTATCCTGCAAGGATTTCCCATTGCACACCCACCTCATTTCATGTGTTTCTCTTCACTGCTGCCATTCGCAATGGCAATGAACATTTTGTTTTCATAGAAGAGGTCAGAAATACTTACAAATGTGAAACTTTACTTCAATTGGGAAACTTATAGGATGAACAATTTATTTATTTAACTTTTAAAATTTATTTAATGTAATAAAAATGATTAGGGATACTATAGAATTTCATTTGATAAAGAATGGCAAACTTTGTAACACATAGAATGAATGAAGAATGATAATGGGAAGAATTAGACAAATTTTTATCTTATCAGCAAAATCAGGATTTCTTCTGAAAATTCAAGAGCAGGAGCTTTGTCCTTGAAGCTGAACAATATTCCCCAAAAGCCTTTGTTTGCCCTAATATTCCATAATGTTATGCTTTTACAGTCAATAAGCCATTAGTAATCAAGGGATGTATAATTTATTAATTATACTCCGCATTAATATTTAATCTTTTTGGTTGCTGAGCATATTTCTAAATCTACTTTTTAATTACATTTTAGGGATATAAATCTTCCAGGCAACCATTAGAAAAGTAATTTTTCTGCACATTATGATGCCAATTACTTTAAAGCAGCTGGTTGGGAACCCTTGTGATGATACTTGGTAAAGTGGCAATCTTGGTGCATGGGTAATCTTCACTCATTTGAAAGCTAATTGAATAGTAGAGGGAAGGGAGTGTTACAAAGAATTTATAAAGACATAGGACAGCTAGAGGGAGAAAAAGAAAGAAACAACCTATATTTGATAAGGTGCCATCCACGGTGAGCTCCTTAAACAGGCATCACCAATGGTGACCCTTTTCTGAGTTCTATGCAGATCTTGGGTTTTGGTCTGAAAATTCTGTTCTCTGAAATAAGCAGGGCTTTTTCTGTTGTGAGTATTGTCCAAGTAACAGCATTTTTAGAGCCATTAGCAGAACTTCCTTACTCTTTTTTTCCCCCCAATAGTGATGTCAGATGTCAGTGAAAATGATTTTATCTTTCTGTCTCCTTGCAACTCTGATGAGCGGCTTACTAACACTGCTTTGATTTTTTTCTCTATCTGATGCCCACACTTGGGGAACTTGAGTGCCAAATATTTTGTTCATTTAAGTTCCTTTAGCCTTCCTGATATTTTATATGTTAGTTCTCTGTTACCTCTGTGCTGGGACAATTTTTAGAAATGAGCTCTAGGTTGTTTCAAATACTCAAGCTTTGGTGCTGGGGATAGTGGTCTCAGCAGGAGGTAGATTAAGGCATTGAATTATATTTGGGGAAAAAGTACCTGGTTATATATAAAAGGTCAATCTCTGAAACTCTGCCTTTCCAAAATCACCCCCATGGGAAGAGACATTGATCTATTGAGTCTGAGATTTCCACCATATAAATCATTCCTTATGTTGGACAAAACATGAGAGCTGCTGGTTTGAAAAGACCATTGGTAAATTGCCCATGGGTCACCTGGGAGAAGCAGGTACATACACCACTGTCCTTAGCTTATTTGGATGACTTAATAATGCAGTTCAGCTCCTGTAGCCTTTTGAAGTTCTGTTTTCACAAATTTTCACTATTGCAATTCTTTAAAAATCTCATCATTTACTTGGGGGCATAATTATTTTCTTCCTTTTTTTCATTTTTAAATTCAAATTCTATTAATTTATGTTTTCGTTTAAAGAAATGAAGTGTATCACATATACAAGAATGCATAAAAATTAAATATACTGAAAGTAATTTAAAAAATGTTCTCCTTTCCCCCTACTAGTTTGCAAACATCACAAAATCAAGGATCATCTCATGTTCATTGTTGAATCCATGGGGTTTGACAGTGCCTGGTACATTGTAGGTCTTCCAAAAGTATTTTTAAATAAACCACTGAATAGATGGAGGTGTATTTTTTATTCACAGAATGAAGAATCTTTGGAAATTTCCTATAAAGAAAGTTAGGGGGGGGGTAGACAGGACCCAGTTACCTCCCAAGGAATATATTAAGGAAATTTGAAAGTGAGGATGACTTTTCTTTATCCTCATATGAGGTTTAGAAACTGTTTTTTGTTTTATGTCTTCTTTTTTTTTTTCACTCATTCACTCATTTATTAATTCAACAAATATTTGTTAACATCTGTTAGGCATTATAATAAATGAGTTGCTGTAAATGGCATCTCAAACAAAGCAGATAAATTTATTTGATGCTATTTGCTGTGAGTCCTTACTGCAAATTTTAAAAAAAAGTTAAATAAGGATAATTTGTTATCTTCACATAGAGGCAAGTGACATAATATATTGATGTTAAATTCCCAAAACTTATGAAACATATACACCATAACATGAACACACCTTTTAAAAAATAAGGTAGTGAAACTTAAAATGCACTTATGAAAATTAAGTACTCCTGACTTTAATTTTTTATTTTTTTATAGACATATATTTTTATCCCCAGGGGTACAGGTCTATGAATCACCAGGTTTACACACTTCACAGCACTCACCAAAGCACATACCCTCCCCAATGTCCATAATCCCACCCCCTTCTCCCAAACCCCCTCCCCCCAGCAACCCTCAGTTTGTTTTGTGAGATTAAGAGTCACTTATGGTTTGCCTCCCAATTCCATCTTGTTTCATTGATTCTTCTTCTACCCACTTAAGCCCCCATGTTGCATCACCACTTCCTCATATCAGGGAGATCATATGATAGTTGTCTTTCTCCACTTGACTTATTTCGCTAAGCATGATACGCTCTACTTCCATCCATGTTGTTGCAAATGGCAAGATTTCATTTCTTTTGATGGCTGCATAGTATTCCATTGTGTATATATACCACATCTTCTTGATCCATTCATCTGTTGATGGACATCTAGGTTCTTTCCATAGTTTGGCTATTGTGGACATTGCTGCTATAAACATTCGGGTGCACGTGCCCCTTTGGATCACTACGTTTGTATCTTTAGGGTAAATGCCCAATACTGCAATTGCTGGGTCATAGGGCAGTTCTATTTTCAACATTTTGAGGAACCTCCATGCTGTTTTCCAGAGTGGCTGCACCAGCTTGCATTCCCACCAACAGTGTAGGAGGGTTCCCCTTTCTCCGCATCCTTGACAGCATCTGTCATTTCCTGACTTATTGATTTTAGCCATTCTGACTGGTGTGAGGTGATATCTCATTGTGGTTTTGATTTGTATTTCCCTGATGCCCAGTGATATGTGGCACTTTTTCATGTGTCTGTTGGCCATCTGGATGTCTTCTTTGCAGAAATGTCTGTTCATGTCCTCTGCCCATTTCTTGATTGGATTATTTGTTCTTTTATGTCTTCTTTTCTTATTGGGAAAATAAAATGACCTGAGTTTTAAAGTAAATTTATTTTTTCTCTTCTTTCTTTTCTCCCTTCCTTCCTTTTTCCTTCCTCTGCCCCCACCCCAGCTTCCTATTTAGGTAAGGAAGTTTTTTGTTGAAATTGGAACTTACAACTCCTTTCCCAGTCTGGAATGCGTAACATTCCAAGTACCCTGGGGAGCTTTTCCTTTCTATGAAAGTCAGTTTCAGTTTTTAATAACCAAAAAGTGATAGCCTAAAAATACTCTTGATAAGCCCAAGTATAGTGCGTACATTTGCCAACTCCTGCCATTTAATGTGTGGGGGTGATTCATGACAATTTTGTGTACTTAAAGGTCAAATGGTCAACAACACTTGAACCAGAACTGTGAAGTATCTCTAGGGGAATAATATTTGAGATGATACATGAACGACTGTGTTTAAAAGGATTTTATAATTTGGTGTAGTGTTCCATACAAAAGAGACCATTTGGTTTTAGAAATTTCCATCATAGAACACACGTTAATAGTTACTTGTACAGACCTTTCTATGGCACTGACTCACTCCCAGTCAGGCCAATGGGTCATTGAGGGGAGGGCTGCAGGAGATACAGACCACAGTAATAGGTCTTGGGTTCTAAGATGCTCTCAGAGAAGAATTAAAACCAAGAAAGAGAGATGAGGAAAAGAAAGTAGCAGAAGTAAAAAAAAAAAAAAAATTGGTCAGGATCTCTGTGAGACAGGAGGGTCAAAAAAAAAAAAGATGACAAACATAAAGAGAAAACTAAGCAGCATTTGATGATTTCTCTAGACAGGCCATTTCTCACTGCATGCACATATCTTAAGAGATGGAGACAACTTTAAAAAATCCTTTCTTGGACGGGTGCATGGGTGGCTTAGTTGTTTAGGCGTTTGCCTTCAGCTCAGGTCATGATCCTGGGCTCCTGGGATTGAGTCCCACATCAGGTCCCTTGGTCAGTGGGGAGTCTGCTTCTCCCTCTGCCTGTGTTCCCCCTGCTTGTGCTCTCTCTCTCTCTGACAGATAAAGAAATAAAATCATTAAAAAAAAATCCTTTCCTGGAGAATAATGTCTTTAGGTGCATGAAAGCTTATATTTCTTTTTTTTTAATTTTTTAAACCTTTTCAGCATAACAGTATTCATTATTTTTGTACCACAGCCAGTGCTCCATGCAATTCGTGCCCTCTCCAATACCCACCACCTGGATCCCCCAACCTCCCACCCCCCACCCCTTCAAAACCCTCAGATTGTTTTTCAGAGTCCGTAGTCTCTCATGGTTCACCTCCCCTTCCAATTTACCCCAACTCCCTTCTCCTCTCCATCTCTCCTTGTCCTCCATGCTATTTGTTATGCTCCACAAATAAGTGAAACCATGTGATAATTGACTCTCTCTGCTTGACTTATTTCACTCAACATAATCTCTTCCAGTCCCGTCCATGTTGCTATAAAAGTTGGGTATTCATCCTTTCTGATGGAGGCATAATACTCCATAGTGTATATGGACCATATCTTCCTTGTCCATTCGTCCGTTGAAGGGCATCTTGGTTCTTTGCACAGTTTGGGGACTGTGGCCATTGCTGCTATAAACATTGGGGTACAGATGGCCCTTCTTTTCACTACATCTGTATCTTTGGGGTAAATACCCATTAGTGCAATGGCAGGGTCATAGGGAAGCTCTATTTTTAATTTCTTGAGGAATCTCCACACTGTTCTCCAAAGAGGCTGCACCAACTTGCATTCCCACCAACAGTGTAAGAGGGTTCCCCTTTCTCCACATCCTCTCCAACACAGAAAGCTTATATTTCTATCCCCATCTGGCGGGATTAGGAGGAACAGTTATGAGACCTCACATCCTTGTCTTGTAGCAACTAAGTTCCAAATCCGAACAGAATGTGGAAGTGATGTGTTACTTCATTAATAAAAAAGGTATGTGTGTGTGCTGTAGCAATGGGCTGCTTCCATGAGATGGCCCTTTAGTATTTTGAGGGAATTCAGTGTTTGTGGCAGAACCTTTTGTTGTTCACACAGCTTTGTATGAGTGGATGCACAAAAGGCTGAGGGACCCTGGCTCAATGTCGGCTCTACTTCCATCACTGCTGCTCCTGCAGAAATGTCTGCTATTGATTTCCTTTCTCTCTGGAAGAAACTTTTTCTCCCTCCCTTTCCTCTCTCCATTTCTTCTCTCTCTGTTTCCACCTGTCTTCTTTCTCCAAATCACAAGGATGCTGATGCTCTCCCTTCTTTGCTTTTAGTTCGATTCATTGTCTCAAGCCCTTATTTTCAGAGAAGCCGACTGGTCCTTAGCAGACAAGGAATGCCAGCAGTCACGTATCCACCAGTGGACCCACACAGGTGAGAGGCAGTTGTCACTCCTGAAAGGATTTTCCCATGATTGGAGACGTGTCTGCGGGGAACATCTAACACTCCCTCTGTAATCTCAGTGTCTTTTCCTGATCTTTCCCAGTGGTTGTTGGAATTGAAGCATTCATGTGAATTTAACTTGGTGAGTTCCAATGTAATTTTGAATGGCAAGAGCAAGGGGAAGGGTGATTAGCTAAAGATCTTAAGGTTTAAGATGATTGAAGGACAGAATTCTCTGCACCCTTGCAGTGACTCATTCTGAGGATGGGCTATTCAGAGAATAACAATTGATAGAACAGACACTGATCATGGATACTATGTATCTATCATATGGAGTGCCTACTGTATCTTAGAAACTTGTCATTATTTCTAATCCTAATGACTGCTGTATTACTGGGTGTTATAATCTCAGTTTAGGGATGGAAATCTTGGATCAGAGAGGTTCTGTCATAATCTCAAGATTTGGGACACCTGGGTGGCTCAGTGGGTTAAGCCTCTGCCTTCGGCTCAGGTCAGGATCTCAGGGTCCTGGGATCGAGTCGTGCGTTGGGCTCTCTGCTCCACGGGGAGCCTGCTTCCCTCTCTCTCTCTCTCTGCCTGTCTCTCTGCCTACTTGTGATCTCTGTCTGTCAAATAAATAAATAAAATCTTTAAAAAAGAGAAAATCTCTGGATTGCCTGGGTGTGAATCTGTGCAGTGTGGATTCATATCCCAGTTCTCCCCACCGGGTCCTCTTCGTTGTACATTATATTGACCCTGGAGAGTGTCAAAGATGCCCTCCCCCCACCATTTGAATAATGCTAGATATTCCAAGATACATTAAGGAATCTCTAATGCAAAGTCAGTCCTCTTCCTCTTTCACGTCTCAACATTTGAACTTAATTTTTAACGTTGATCCTTCATAAAGTTAGATTTTATTCTCTCAAAGCCCCAAATCATTGGACCTCTTTCTTTTCTTTTCTTTTTATAGAAAAATCTTTGTATCCAGTGTTTCTGAGCAAAGGACAATAGAAAGAGTATAATAGTAAGAACATGGATTCTTTAAAGCCAAACCATTGAAATTCCCAATTCCAATTCTGCTGCTGGTGTTGTCACTCTAGGGCAAATGACTTACTGATCTTGTGCCTCAGTTTTCTCTTTGTATAATAGGCATTAGAATATTTTACATGTTATTGAGAGAATAAAGTGAGAATATATGGACAGTGTATATCATAAATGTAGAACCCACGGTGTTGACTCTTCTTGTTTATGTTTTCTTTGTATCAATTGAGATTTTAAAATATGTAATATAACAGCAGGACAAAATCATGGATGGTGATTTTCATTCAATAGAAATTAGGCCGTATTAACTTTCATGAGATTCAAAAAGATACTCAGTTTTTCATGAATCAGCTACATTGATCAAACTGCAATAAAATAAGGTACTCAGTCTACATCAATTTTTTGTGCAGTAAAATTGTGTAATTTGGAACTTTGTGAAGTTAGGGGGTTTGGACCCCCCTAACATGTGGTGTAGGGAAAGACTACAGGCACCATCAACTCCAAAGTTTACAGAAACCAGATCAAATGCAAATTCCAAGGGAGAGCAATTCGGTCCTATTGTTAACTTCTCATTAGATTGCTTTGAGCTAATGTTTAGTGTTAATGCCTGGCAAATTCCAAGCAGGGAAAAACATAGGTACTTATTTTTCATATTATATATGACTAAAATTAAAGTTGATTTGTCCATTAAGCAGTGCAGTAACAGGTCTTCTGACTTTTCATAAGACATTAAGGGAATGATGCATATCAAGAAGACATTCTATTTCAAAAGAACACTAATCAATGCTGAGAACATTTGCTATAAATTATTCACATTTGTTATAAACTACTCCATCCCTTTAAAAATTAACGGTACGCAACCTATAATCTGGGAACAAAAGTAAGGCTGCCTCACCTTGAAAAGCTTGACTAAGAAGGGCTGCTTATAATGAGAGAGCAAATAGATACTGAGACTCGCGTTTAGCGTATTAGGAGGAATAAATCCCGGAGCAGCCTTACGTCTGATAAAACAGGATCCCTGCTCCTTACTGTGTGTTCTTTCACCACACATTAATATTTTATGCAACCATTTCAAAATAAAGTCATAATGTGAGTCATAAATCACGGAACAGTGGTAATAAACCACTTTGGTTTATATTAGCTGTATATGGACGATACTTAAGTATTTCCACCATTAGCATGGACTATTTGAGCTTTCTCTGTACCACATTTGCTCTATTTCTTCCATTTTAAGTGGTGGGAATGTGGAAAACAATGCTAAATCCATTCATTAGTGATAAAACAGTGCTATTTGTTCTCCTAATTGATTTCGTTTCAACTTGGACCTGTGAAAATGATAGCACAGTTGAAAATGACGATATTATTGACTTTGTTTTATCAAAGAACATGTCTTCCCAGTGAATCCTGCTGATGGGGTCAAAGGGCATCATATGGAAATAAAACACTAAAAGAAAAAAAAGTGGAACAATGGGTTGAAGATTGGGATGATTGAATGTATAATACTGTTTATACGCGTTCAGGAATGACTTATTCTTTATATAAGATCCCCCCCCCCAAAACAAGGCTATTCTAATGTATCATCTAGTTGTAATTGTTATTATTAATTTTCTTTTAGTTTCACTCCAGAATAATCTGCTCTACCCTATAGTTTGAGTATTCTTGAGATTGTGAGTACTGATCTCTGAAGTGCCTCAGAGTACTAATCTCTGAAGAGGCTGGATAAGGTTATATCTGGAAAAAGTATGTGTGTATATATTCTAGATGTGAATATATATTTTGTGGATCTGAATACAAAGCCCATGAACTGAAGTATCCTAAACTCTTAAAAACAGAGCTCCCACCCATTAGATAAATTGACCAAGACACAAAACACACACATACATTAGAAACTTGTTAAGTATTTGAAAGTGATGTTGCTGGTGGGCTTTTTTTTTTTTTTTTGATACCCCATACTTCATAATCTTCAGGATGAGGACACCATTCATAGATCAACAGTTGGCTTAGTCCAGAGGTTATAGCCCTTGACACATTCATAAGTGTGAGGTAAACATGGAATGCCCTTGATGGGTACTCATGGTTTCTTTCCGATACCAGTTATGCAAAGGGACTGACCCACCCCTTCCCATCATTAGAAAGAGGAAATGGGCATAGTCATTGGATGGGGGTGTGGTTGATGAGGATATAAGGAGGAGGTACACAAAAGTACACTGAAAATTTAAACATTAAACACTATGAGTAGACATGTATTGATTTTTTTTATTCGTCAAAACTTTCTTGATTTGGAAAAAGTTTATTGATCAAGAGTGGACCACTCAAACCCTTGGGGAGCTGCACAGGTTACGTATTTGAGAGACATGAGCCGGGCTCCCGAAATCCTGGAAAATGCATGTTGTATCTGAAGGGTATACAGTAATCGTTTTGTCACTATGTATGAATGTGGTCCCTGCTGTAAAGACATCAGATTTCTATGTATTGGCAACCAAATCAACTTAAAAAGCAAACCAGCCTGTGTGGGCTAAACAAAAAGCATTTGCCAGATGGATATGCCAGTTCCCAGAGCTTGACTCTAAGTCCATGTTGTTGTTCATAAAAAGACTGCATAGTGTGCTTCAGGTTCTCTAATCAGTCCTTTAAAGTACTCAGATGCTTGTTCTTAGCTATGATCTCCAGGTGGCCCTAGATTTTTGTGGAACATATTTTTTTTTTTCTTAAAGTACAGTCAGGTAGCTGGTGACACTGATGTTTCGATTTTCAGAGGAGGACCATGTAAGTAGTGTGTATATGTAGCATCTCATGAAGACTAAGGTAATACTGGAAGAGGGGAAGGTAAAGCCTAGCTAAGCATTTCTGCAGCTCGGAAGCAGGAAGGGTTATTACTGCGCCCTCCACTTTAGCACATGCGGTATGCTTTTATGGAGGACAGGAGATTGCCGAATAGCGGGTCATGGTGGGCAAGGAGAAAGCTGAGCTTTGACCTCAGAAAGGAATTTGGTCTTGATTTCAAGGAGGCATTTAAGACAATAATCCAACACTTTGGAGTACCTAAATGGATGGTGGAAACTACGAGAAAACCACAGGTAGTGTTTGGTCAAACAGCAAGTGGTGGGAGGTGTGTGGAGGTGAGCAAGCAGAGGGAGAGGGCCTCGGAAGCCGCTGGAAGGGCACACAAGTGCTCCGGGACTGCAATATTTATAACTCCGTGAGACCAGCGAGAGGAGGAGGGTGACAACGGAGGGAAGGTTGCGGCCAGAGGAGAGCATGTGGAAAGATTCTTGCGGGCCAAGACTTGGGAGGATGTCCATATTGCCTCAAGGTAACACCTTCATTCTTTGGAAGCCAGGTCTCAGAGGCTCAGCTGACTTCCAAAGAGGGAACTGTCTTCTCCATTTGACCCATTTTCTGTGTACTTAATAGCTGCTACCCATTTCGTCCCATTGCTGGAGCCCTTGGGTCTGTTAGCTCCGCAGGACAAACCCAGAAAATTCCCCAGTCTGTTGCCTTCCAGGCTGCTTGGAGTCTGGGTTGTAGATGGCTTACTGCATTTTGGGGTGGGTACCATCTCTACCTTCAGAGAGGCTGTCCCTTGCCGGGGCCCCTGCAACCCCATGGCAGGCAGAGGACGAGCTAAATCCAGGTAGCCTGTGAGCGTGTTCGTCTCTCAGGCTCTTATCACTCAACGTTGGTGGTGTCTCTCCCCAGTCCTGGCTGTGCAGGTCATAGCTAATTGCTCATGGGTCTGCTTCAGGGGTCCACCCAGCTCTGGTCCTGCCCTGCCATTCCTTTTCTTATTGTTTCTCTCTTGAAATGAACTGGGATAGAATTCCTGTCCTAACAGGTACATGGAAGGTTTCCCACTTCTTTTGAAATGAAGCAATCACCCATCAGTTGCTGGCATTCTTTCCCCCCTGCAAATGTGAGTTATCTTGGTTGCTTCTCATTGGAAACTTGGCTTAGAGGGGTTTAATTTCTAGAAATTGTATCCTCCTTTTCTTAGAAATATAATTTATCCCAGAAATAATGAACATTTCCAAAAGTATTTTCCATAATCTTCTCCTCAATAAACAATTGCTTTTTCCCCTGGATTTATATAGTATTGAACTGAAGGATTCATGTCCTGGTGACCATAATTGTTTTATAAGTTCCATTTCATGAGTAAAATGAGGCAATCTCTTTCACGTGGGTCTAACTAATGAAGAATTGGGAAAGTTGTCAATAAATTTTCACCCGGTGAAGTTGAAACACCATGCCTGTTGTATTTAGCTACTGAAGAGCAATTAAAAGTTGCATGAAAATCCTGAAATGTCTGGAGTCACAATGTCTTTTTTCCCCTTACTTCAATGTAACGTCTCCTTTTGTTTGTTTTAGTTATGGTTGTGCCCAAAATAGTGTTACTAGCAACCTTTAATCTAAAACCTGAATGCAAGTCCTTTCCCCCTAGTTATTATAGGGAAAGGTCAAGGTCAAGGTCAAACACGGGACATTTGTCTCCATTTCAAAGATGGAACACTGAGGTCACTTTTGACATAATATATCTCTCACAAAATTATGAAATACATTGCAATTATTTATTTATTAGATTAGTTAGGTCCTGAAACCATTAACAAAGTTCTTTTAAGATGTAAACAGTAGTGAGGTATTGATTAAATCAGCCGTGAATGCATGTTGACTCCACAAAAAGTCCCGAAGCTTCCTATAACTCGGATCAGCACAGTCCAATTCCTTTTCATCCTCACCTCGTTTTAAACTGTTTAAGCCATGTTACCACTTAATTGCTAACTCATCTGTAGCAGGAAACAATTATTCTGAATAAGCCCACGTACTGCTCTGGTTTTGCAGCAGATTATTTAAAAACAATATTTCCTCAAGATAACAATTTTGATAATGATGCAGGAAGGAAATATATTTGCAATTAAGCGAACATGCTTTAGCACAACAAGCAATAAAAAGCTTAACACTGAGCCTTTGTGAATTAAACGCCGGAACAACATTGGACAAAAGTCATGGTTCTGCTGACACATTTATTTCTCAGTAAATGAAGACTGTTTAGGTTTAATGCATTTGTGGTTAGCAATAGTTTAAGAGATCAATGTAAATTCGTTCTGAACTAGTAAATAAGACTTTAATGAAACTTCTAACAGCATGCTTTCACACCTTAGATCTCTTTGTCATTCTGAGGTGACACAGCAGGATTCTCCTTGAGTCTGATGACACGCACATAACATTATGAAGTGTTTGACAGATTTCATTTGATGTTTATTTGATTTATGGGCTTGATATTGGGTTTCAGCATCTCTCTATCAGCCCTTTGTTCTGGCTTAGTGCAGAGTGCTTTTAAAGATAGTTTTCTTAAATGTGCTTATTAATAGTATATATATATATACTATTAATGAAATGCAGTTTAAGACTGATCATTAAACATTCCCACTCCGCTAAATGAGGTAGTGTATGAGAAAGCACTTTGCAAACTGTAAAGCCATATACAGATGTTAGTTATCATAATTATTGTTGTTACAGGAAACCTGGGTTTTCTATATTATTATTCTGTTTTCCTTTAACACTTAATTCAAAGAGTAAATACAGACAACCAATTTCCTTAAAAACCTGCTGCAGCTCTTTAAACAGTTCTGAGCGTTTCATTAAGGTTCTATTGTAAATCATGCATGATGCTATTAATTTAGTTCAGCCTTAAAAAGAATCTACTGACATCATAAACATGACTTGTTACATTCAACTTTGCCAATGCCGAACTTCACATAGAGGGTGTTGGAGAATTTCCACCTGGGTCCGGGGAACTGTTAAGGGTAGCACACCCAAAGGTTATTCTTCTGGATGTAAAGATGCCTCCTGTTGCTGTTCCCAGCTGACTCGGCCCCTCGTGGATGATGAACTTCATGAATTACTTTTTGTCAGGAGGAGGCAAAGAAAGGTTTTTTTTTTTTTTTTTTTTTTCCCTTTCCCTGTCTCTCCCTTTTTTGGTTTGGTTTAGGACAGAGTAGGGGCTGGAAGACATTCACATCCTATGATTCACAGCCAAGATAAAATTATTGAGGTAAAAACAAATGACTTTTGGGGTTAGAATTTGAACCTCATCCTACTGATGTGAGGAAAGTTTGGTGAATTTTATGAACAGGGAAGGAACTTACCATGAGGATAGATGATCAAAGTCTTTCTGTACAACCCACCTCGGTGACAAATTTGAAAGTGTAGGTTCCTCGTTACCATATAGACTTTACAACGTGATCACACGTTTTTTCCTTTCTTTTTGGTTTAAACACCTAAGGAGCACAAAGGAATTGTTAATGGTTTATTGAGTATTTAAACAAATGAAGCAAAAATGAAGCAAATATTTAAAATAAATAAAGGAACTCATGACCCAGTCCTGGGGCTTGGGATATCCAATCTGTTTTTGCTTGATGTGTAGTTCAGAAGGAAGCATAAACGCTAAGAGGCAAATGAGCAGAAAGTACTTCTTCCCATTAGTAAATGGTGCTCCAAAGTTTTCATCATGTAGAGCTTGTGAGTAGACCCTGTGGTGTAGTGTATCCATTTGGGAGGAGGGTACGCTAAACATAGTTACACATGCTTGAAAAGTAAGAAAGCACAAACAATTCAGATGGAAATAATACTACCAAAAACTAGAGAAAGCAGCTATAAAGTATCCAGTGTGAGAATTCCAAGACAAAGTTCATTACGACCAGGTTATCTGCTCCCTGGGATTCACAGAGCTAGTCCATCCTGACTGCAGGCCCCCAAATTCTGGCAACTTGCCCCTTAATGCACCCCAGGTGCATTCCTACTAGAATATGAGTGGAAATGATGCTCTGGTAGTCCACATTTATCCCAGACCAGTAACGGGCCGCCATTACTGGTCGTGCAGCCCACGGCAGTATTTGCTTTTTCAGTACCCATGCCATCTTAGTATTAGGATGAAACGTTTAAAATGCCCACATAAATGAATGAAAAAAATCAAACTCAGTTCCGTGTTCCATTTAGAAAAGGTTAAAGTGAAAATTATTAAGATAAGAAGGGAACACAAATCAGTCATTCAGATGCCGGGTCTTGGCACATTATCCCATAGAGAATATATGAATGTTCTCTTTGGAATGGTTGAGTATCTAATTTGGTCCTGTTTGCTGGCTGATAATAACTTAAATGTCAATGAAATGTATTTGTAATAAAAAAAAGATGTTCTTCACTCTTGTTTCAGGTTATCAAAATGAGTTTTGATCTAGTCAGAGCCCCCGCATCTTAGAGTAGAATCTAAAATTTGATGTGTCTTTCTTCTAAAATTCTACTCAGTGGTGCTTGCTTTTCTGGATTTACAAATAACAGTATAACAATATAACATGGAACCCCGTTACAGTGTTATGGGTTTTTTTTTGTTGTTACTCAAGTACTAGTGTCAGTGAATTAACTGAATATCTTATAATTCAATATCACATTTTGTTTGTCACCTAATGAATTATATATATTGGAACTCCATTGTCTTGGGCTCAAAATAGTAAGTGTGAACTAAGCTACCCATCTAGATTTGAATTTACTTAATTATTAGAACTATAATTGTATAAATATGATTTTCCTATTAAAAACATCAGAAGAGGGTTCCCCTTTCTCCGCATCCTCGCCAGCATCTGTAAACCATAAGTGACTCTTAATCTCACAAAACAAACTGAGGGTTGCCGGGGGGAGGGGGTTTGGGAGAAGGGGGTGGGATTATGGACATTGGGGAGGGTATGTGATTTGGTGAGTGCTGTGAAGTGTGTAAACCTGGTGATTCACAGACCTGTACCCCTGGGGATAAAAATATATGTTTATAAAAATAAAAAATTAAAAAAAAAAATAAAATCTCCTCTGAGAGAAAAAAACAAAACAAAACAAAAAAACATCAGAAGATAGAAAGTTTTCTGAAAGAAAAATGAGAAATCCTAATTAGGGTCCAAATAATTTGGCCCTTACATTAGTGATGATCAATCCTGATATTGTGACACATGAGAGTGTGTGGAATTTTCTGATGTGAACTTTCAGCTCTGAAAATATGTTTCTGTTCTCTTCAGATATAGGAATATATATGTTAATAGTAGGGTTTTGAAACTAAAATTGTCAGGAATACTGGCAAGTGTGTATAACATACAATGGAAGACAGGGAAGATAATCCTTAAAAAGTGTATTAAAGGAATACAGCTATTTTATTTTTATTAGGCATCAAAATAATCTTTGAATATTTAAAATATGTTGGGAGGTGAATTTACTTGTCGACTTAAAACATTGATTGTATAAAATCAATTAAAGTTAAAGCTAATAAGATTGTCATTTTGATCTTAATGCCTCATATGGGAGGCTTGGGACTAACAGCCCTATTTTGCAAAACATTTTTGTGTCATAAGGTAAAGAAGAAGAAAGGTGAGGTAGATGCAAGCACCTATCATGGGTTCTCTATATCTATTTTTGATCAATAGCAAACATTTCTATACTCTACTGATTTTAAAAATATTCTCAAAAGGTCCACACTGTTTACAGTGTGCCAATTTGAATAATGATTTAAGGAGTTTACCTGTGTTTACATTTATAATTGAAGCTAAATTATTACATTTCTCAAAGGAGTACTGATTTTTAGATGTTGGCTTTTGAAGTATATATGCTACTACAAAGAATTTCCAAAGTCATCATTTGTATGATTCCAAACTACTGACCTTCCGTCATTAAGTTGCACACTGAGAGTGTCAAGGAATCTAAGTGAAGGAAACAAACAATAAACTTTATTGATACATGTGGAAGTACAGACTTGCTGGCAAACATATCAAGTTAATAAACCCAGGGAAACAATTGGGTTTTCTTCGTGCCATTTTGCAAATCCTAGCCATGTTTTCCCATAGAAGCGCCAAAACTAAGATAAGGAAAGAGAAATGATCAGTTTGGTTCTAATAAGCTTTGAACGAAGGCAAATAACAATCAGTCTCAAATAGCAGTTAACTGTAGCTGACGGAAAAGTGAGAAGGTAAAGATAAGCAATTGTGTCTAATGTGAGGTTTAATAAGGTGGCGGATCTTGAAAATGTACTTTGATAACTAAGGTCAGTTATTAATGACATGTTTTTTCAACTCAGATGGCTTATCTGCCTGCCTCAAAGGTCACATATGTTTGCAATAAAAACTTAGAGCATCTTCCTGAATTAAAAAAAAAAAAAGTCTTTTAGAAAGAAAAAATAAACTAACCTTTTTGGTGTTTTTTTCTGATGCGTACATTCTGGTCCTACCTTGCATGCTCTTTCCCCTTCCCAAGTAAAGCCTGAATAATTGCCTTCCTCATGTCTTCCTCAATTCTGGACAGTGGAAAGAAAAAGTGGAACTTGTTGAGGAAGGTGTTCTTTGCTGCATTGCATAGACTCATTTATTCCCCATTGCAACATGCATCCAATGCCCGGAAAGCCATGATCTCTCCTTAAGGATTTATTGAAGCCTGGGAACTTCAACCAGTGTTAAGGGTACCTTATTAACTTGCTATTGCTTGCTGAGAAAACATTGTTTATATGGAATTGGCTTATTGCTAATGAGAGAATATATTAAGGCATAACACTGGCAAGGCATAATATGGACTCTTTTTTTTTTTTTTTTTCTAAATCTTTTCTTTCAGATCTCTCTCATTCCAGTTGATGATATTAAAGGGTCAGGAATGTCATCACTCAATCCTTTACTTACTGGAAAAGGCAAACAGATTTTATTAGGATTGGAAAATTTCCCCCACCCCATTTGTCTCTTCCCCACTGGCATCTCAGCAATAACCCCTTCCAGCGCAAAGGCTAAGTAGTTCCAATGTTTCTCTTTTCCTGTAATAATCATGCATATATGCCCAGCTTGTGTGCCTTCTTGCCTCATGAATTTGCAGAGTGTCCCCAATGAGGCACCCTCTTATCTTGGGGACAATTGCCAAGGCTGATCCACAGAGAAGCACATTGTGGAAGAGAAGCCTCACTTATTTAGCTGAGCTCTGACCCCTTTAGGGTCTCTGTGTTTCGGATAGGGTTATGCAACCCTCCACCCTTGCTCGCGTCCTCCAGTTTACCCCACACATCCCCGTCCTTTGGCTGCTGGGGATTCTGAGGGAAGATCCTCATTTAGGACTGAAATGTACCTTGCCTTTTGCACAGCTGGGTAATAAGGGAATCTGATTCGCAGGTCTCTCTCCTCCATGTCCTTAGGAACCAAGTGAATTCTAGTGGGCAAAAAGAAGAGAAGAGGAATCAAGACATTGATATCTTAGTGCTACAAGCAGCAGGTTCTGGACCCCTGCCTATGATGTGTCAAATGTACTGTGAGCCCCTTGACCCTCTCCACTTCAGCCTGCACACCAGGTGAGCTCTTCAGGATTCCTCCAGATGGCGGTCACCGGCCCAGAGTCATTTCTTCAGGAGGGAGACTCTCCCTGGGAAAGCTGATCTACATTTCTGCTGGGATCGATGCTGTGGAGACTGCATAAATTGGTGTGTAGTGTAGCCACTAGTTTTGTCTCAGCTGACAATAATTATGGATTAGAGTGCCCAGAGCAAGAATGAGCAAATAGTCTGGAGGAAAATCAGCAGCGGAAATCTACATTGGGGGTGGGGAAGATAACATCTAAATCAACAAGGAAAAGTGCTGCAGCACGAAGGCCCAGGGGTCTAGGAAAATATGGGGAGGGCTCCAGGCAGTTTAAGGGACAGCTATCTCCAAGTCCCTTTGCTCTACACCTGAACTTCTTCTAGGAGAATTTGTGTTACTCTCTGTCCTTCTCTTCTCCCTGGCCCTCTTTCCTAGTTCTATTGATGTTTCCAGCCCCATTTCTGCCTTCATTCCCTGCCCCTCAAGGTCCCTGTTCTGTATTCCAGAAGCCCCTTGTCAGGGCAAAGTCATGGTGGACAGAATCTGTTTTGGTGATTTGCTTGTTTTGCTTTGTTTCAAAATTCATGATCCGCAACTCATTTGTGAAGTTTGGTTTCTCCCATGGGCTAAGTAAAAACACAAAAATTAAGAGCCATTGAAAGTTATGGTAGCTCAAACACAATCTCCTGGAGATTCCACCTGCCTGCCCTTCCTCAGATGGGCTATTCAGCCATTCCTTTCTCTAATTCTGTTTCCGTACCCTCCTAAATGTTCTTCATGCACCAGTCACTACTAAATAAATGGAAACAGAAAACAAGCAAGAATACGGACAAATACTATCTCACCAAACTTGATCAGTGCCTTGACTTATGAATGAGTAATAATTACTTAATAACCCATTGCCATAGTGTGCTACACCGAGCGTTAGTAGCTTCCCAACAAACAGCATTTTCTTTGTGACAGAAAAAAAAATATGAGACTTTTTTCCTCAAATATTTTTCTCAAATATGTCACCTCAATATTTTGCTTCATTTCAGATTTATTTCAGTCGATTTTTGATAGAACACTGTGAAATCCTTCTATGAGTAGTTAAGGGTTTGAATTCAGAATCAGACATGGCTGGGAGAATGGGGTCTTTGATAATCCATGCTTTTTGGTTCTTGGGCAACTTTTTTTTTTTTTTTTTGGCCTTATCCAGTGAAACCACTCTCTGGGCTATACTTGTGTTACCCCAGGGGAGTAAGTCTGTTCACACAAAAGCCCTCTGTGACATGGCGCTTTCAATGTCCATCAGCTTCTACTTTGAACAAGGAGAGTGTTGTTGAGCTGTAGGGCATGAGTTATCTCAGGAGTGGTCCCATCTCTTTGCCAAATAGCACAATGATGGGTCATTCAAGGGCGCTGGAGTTAGATGAGGTTAGCAGTGTTCCTCCAGTTGGCGTGGCACATAGAAGAAGAGGTAAAATTGTGGGTTTGATGACTTTGGGGGCCGCGGGTTCTGTTTTGTTCACAGATTTGCCACCTGTGGGCATAGACCCATGTGATGTGAATAGGGCTGGAGTGGAATCAGCACAAATGAATCCTTCTTACTTGAAAAACTGAAACAAAATATAAGACCGCGAGAATCTTTGGTGAACATGTAGGCGAAATCTCAGTCCGTCTCTCCCTGCTTCATTCTCCCTCCTCCTTCCCTGTTCTCTGCATAATCATTATTTTATGAACTGAATGACATTGCCTGCTTCCATCCTGTATGATTCAGGATGTGTGTACCGTGTGACAACTAATTGGAGTTGTAAAGGAAGGCCAGAATCTCCCTCTCTGTGCTCCCACCTAGGCTGACCCTCTGTCGGTGTCTCGAGGACCATGGTACTGAGCCCTTGTTTATGTAGCTGAACTCCATGGTTAATAAGATGCTGTTTTCCATCTAATGAATTTGCCCTGCAGGCACAGGAAAGGGGCTCGTTCCACCATTTTCAGAAGCCAGGCAACCGATAAATTTAACAGGATTTTGTTGACATTAATTGGGTTCGTGTTGGTGTGAGGCATTCTCACTGTTGGCTCATTTGCTTCTGGATCATTTGAATCACCCAGGTTCTGGCCAGCCAGTCATTCAACCATGTGATTCCAGGCTTAACAATATCTCCAAGTCACTGGCGACTCAGTCACACTTTAGTTTATTGCTCAATAAAATAATAATAACAATTCATTCAGACATTTGACCAGGCTACATTTCTCCAGGGGCAAAATAAAGCTTTCTAGCTTAAAGAAGTATATGCTTTCACTTCTTTCTCTTTCTCTCTTTCTTTTTCTCCTTCTTTCTTTCTTTCCTTCCTTCCTTCCTTTCTTCCTTCCTTCCTTTCTTTCTTTCTCTCTTTCTTTTCTTTCCAAAGAAATAAGTCAAAATGCCTTTGGGTATGAACAAAAGACTCTTTCCAAAGGTGTGGCTACTGACACCTGTAGTGGATTGTAACAACTGGATTTAGGATTGAAAAAATAAAAAAAGAAAAGTGGAGAAGTTGGTGGCCCTCTGATTATTTCCATGGTGGAGGTACACACACACACACACACACACACACACACACACACACACTTTAGCTTATATGATAAATTACTTCATAATTCTTATGTTATTATCAAACTGGCTTTGCACATTTGCCCACAGAGAAGTTGTACTGCTTTGTCAAGTGACAAAATATGTGAATGCTAAGTTTTTTGTTTAGTTTTTCTGGGGGATGCTAACTTACGCAGTGAGCCTCTGTTCTTGGGAAGCTTGCAGGTGGGCTGTGTAGGAGTGAAGGTACTCTTGAAGCTGAGGACTAGTTTGCAAATTGGGTCTTTATACCCACAAATTGCTAAGTAGAACCCCTTCCATCTGGGGGGAAAGGTGGTTTTTCTAGAGATTTCAAATCTGTTTAGAGCTGATGCTTCTGTGATTTGCAATAAAAATGGTCAGAAAGTGCATCATGCTTTTGGGTCTCACGGCGACCTCCTGTTACTATAAATGCCTTTAAGTACTTGACTCCTAAACTCCGTGCCTCTGTTAGCACAGACTGATTACAAATAATTACCCACCCATGCCTGCCACGGACCCCACTTTCAGCAGCTACATCTTGGATTTACTCTGGGTTCAAAGCAAATGAGATGCCATTAAATACATACACACGCACACACACACATGCACACAATGGGGTAAAAAGCAATCAGTTCCAAATTCATAAGATTATTAAATTATCAAGTTAAAGGTCTTCTTAAAATCAGTTTCTTGTAACAGCTCACCATACTGGAATGTAGGTAAAGTGCTTTTAAATATACTTTCTTGTTTATGCATCCCTAATCTAGCACCTTTTTAATCCTGTTAATGGTCAGCGTGCAAATGGTTGGAACATTGGCAAAGGGGCTGTTTTCTGTGAACTTGTTTCAACATTTAAAAGAAAATAAATTATCGAACTCCTTCAAAACCCCTGAAAAAAAATCATATGTTCTTTCATACTATTTTACTACTAAACATTATTTTTTAGCATACATATAATCATATATTATTTTTTTAAAGATTTTATTTATTTATTTGAGAGAGTGCAAAAAAGAGAGAGAGCATAAGCAGAGGAAGGAGCAGAGGGAGAGGGAGAAGCAGATTTCCTGCTGAGCAGAGAGCGCAATGCAGGACTTGATCTCAGGACCCTGAGATCATGACCTGAGCTGAAGGCAGATGCTTAACCAGCTAAGCCATCCAGGCACCCAATTGTATATTGTTTTTTATGACTAGGGTATATCTTTGTGCAATGGCTGACAGAGCACAAGGGTGACATTAGTTTGTCCCCACATGGAGAGGAAGATGGTAAATTTCTGACTCTGTCTTTGCTCAACCAATTAGAATTTTGAAAGTTGGACTTTTATATATATATAATTTAAAATTTTATTTTTAAGTAGTATCTACATCCAACATGGGACTTGAACTCACAACCCCAAGATCAAGAGTTGCACACTCTGCTGACTGAGCCAGCCAGGTGACCCAGAATTTTGATATATTTTTAGTAATTGTTTATGTACTCAGACATCCATATGTGTAGAGCTGATCAAATGACCAGTCTGGCTCTGAGTCCGTATGTTGAGAAGGACATAGGTTTGTCGATTGTGATGAATCTCCTGGGCCAGACAGAAGTGCACAAGTTCAAACTGATACGGCATTTTGCTTAGTGATAGCAATGGGGCTCACACTCCTGTCTTGTGTCTCCATCTCCCTAGCAAGTTGGTCATGTCTGTGTGGTCCCAGGTAGTTCATGGCCCAGCTCCTCAGTAGCCAACTAACAGGAGCATGTGGAGGATTAAGGGAGAATGTGCCCCTTTCCTTTCTTCCTCTCACATCCTGTGGGACAGTCTGTACCGAGAGGAGGACAGAAATCAGGGGGTCAAGTGCTTAAGAGGTTTTACAGCGTGAAGTCCAGATGCACAATCTGTTTCCTTGTCCTCAATTTCATTGTAATTTTACAAAAGCATCAGTTCTGGACACATTAAATTTTTCAGAAAAAAAAAAAAAAAAAAAAAGCCCTTTACCCCAGATAGCGATGGTCTCATTACCAGTTTGCAGTGTCAAAGCTCATTTGCAAATTAACCACTTCACTGCAGGGATTGAAATGTGGCCCGGAGATGGTCCGTGGCCTCGGCTATCAGAGGCCCATGCAGATATGGTGATACTGTGGGGAGAGGACGCACAGACACATTTCCAAGGCCCAGTATTGGTTGATTTGGGTTCCCAAATAGCGTTTCAGTTACTCACCTCATCATCATTCACTGAGGCACAAGGCTGCGATATGCGATGCAGATTTGCCAGGAGGTTTCACCCAGCAGCCTCTGCTCCCTCTCAAAGTCAGCTTACCGCATGACGATGGCACCCAGCCATTTGATCTAAGCATTGAAGGAAGATGTACTCGAGATCTAAAGCATGAGGATCGGTGATGAAACACAACAGCAAGTTGAAACGCCCTAAACCAAATGCTTCAAGGTAGAAGGAAGAAGACTTGTCTTTGTGTGACCTGTGGCTCATGGGTAGGGATTGCCAAATAGACAGGACAGGGAGCATATGGCCAAATGCATTTTGTTTCATTGCAGTAATTACCTAAAGGCTAAAGTATGGGTAAAGCTTCCTTTCCGGAAAGAATTCTATGGGTTCCCTGAACAATATACTCAAAATCACATCTTCTCATTGAACTATTGATTCTTCACCAATGGAAACACCCAAGAATGGGGAGCCAGGCCTTTGTGTGCTCTCTGCAGCCTCTGGGGCTCTGTAAGGGCCAGGAGCCCACCCCCTATCCCAAACCACATCTGACATGACCAATCCAAAACCCACTCTGAAAACCAGTCCTGTTTCTCCTGTCATTTCTTTCTCTCCTCCTCTCCTTTGGTGGAGAAAGTCAGGGCCATGGTTGTTGGGCCTAGACCTTCCACCAGAAGTACTGTGCTCCCTTGCTCTGGTGAGTTAGCTGCCAGTGACTGCCTGATAGATAGCATTTTCCTGGCTTTTTGGGGTGGAGGCCAGGCTGATGACAGGAGGGAGTCTGAATCAGTCTCTCTTTCTGGGTCTCATTGAAAGTTGATCTGAGGAACATAGCTAGGTAGAGAGGATGATGGATCAAGGGGGAGCAGGCAGTGAAAAGTACCTCTTGCTGCTTTCAGGTCGGTTGATAATATACAAAGGAAGATCCAAGGCCTTTCCAGAGGTGACCTGATAGAATTCATCACACGGCTTCTATAGAGGAGGTAGACATTGGGCTAATGCTATAAAGTCTTTATTTATTCATTTTATTTTTAAATTCTGACATCTGAATGTCTCTGGAAGAGATCTGTCTTTATTTATAAAGTCGCTCTGATATGCTGTGGGGGTTGAGAGATGGGATTAAAAGAGATTGGCTGCAGGCAAGAGCACCGACGAGCTACAAAAAAAGAAACTGAGGGATTTGGAGGGGAGGAGGGTGGGGGGGTTGGGTTAGCCTGGTGGTGGGTATTAAGGAGGGCACAGATTGCATGGAGCACCGGGTGTGGTGCATAAACAATGAATCTTGGAACACGGAAAAAATAAAATAAAATTAAACAAAACAAAACAAAATAAAACAAAACCTGAATTCCAGTGTTAGACACAGAGGAGGTGGGGGAGAGGGAAGACCAGTGGGAGACTGGAGCTCAAGCTCTCAGAACTAATGAAGGAAGTTAATAAGAAGCATGTCTTGGCGCTGTCAATCTATTAAAAATGATTCAGCCGTACTTCTAATAGGTGAATTTTATGGTATATAAATTATATCTCAGTAAAATTAAAAAAAAAAAAGCATAGGTGTGTCTAGTATTCAGTTTCGAGTTGCCCGTGATTATACAGCTGCAGTAGAATTTCCAAAGCCCTCCCCAGCATTTTGTAAAGCCTACTAGACACAAACAGGACTTGTGAGAAGTCTGTTTAGTTGTGTGGTTTTGGTGAAAATCAAGGAAAGGGGTGGCATTCCATATTTGGTTAACGTGCGGTGGAAGGAGACAGTGTAGACCAGAGCAGACACGATCCATCGATTGAGGCTCAGGGGAACCTGGAGCTCAGGGCCATAGCAGCCAGAATAGGAGGCCCTGATGATTTGCAGAGATCTTGGGAATGGCATTAGATTCTCCTCACAGTATAGGCTGGAGGTTTACCTGGAAACTGTGGAACCTCTAGTGACAATAAGTTTCTCTTAAGTACAATGGATATATATTTTTTAAATTTTATTGTTATGTTAGTCACTCTACAGTACATCATTAGTGTTTGATGTAGTGTTCCAGAGTCATTGTTTCCTTTTTTTGTTTTTTGTTTGTGTTTTTTTTTGCTTGTTTTTTTTTGTTTTTTTTTGTTTTGTTTTGTTTTTGTTTTTGCTGTAATCTCTACTTTTATGGAATGCTCACTCTTCTGGCTGCAATTCTATTACTCTATTACTTCAGCTTTTTCAAAAGTGCATTCCTGGGATTAATAATTCTGAGGAATAGGCAGTGAGAAAAGAGATTAGAAAGAGATTAGAAGGTCAAGTAGATTTTGGGAATCTCTGCAAACTCTTTCCTCCTCTTATAGAGTAAGACATAACATAACAGACCTCTGAGGGGGTCTGTAGTCAGATCCATGTTTCTGTTTAGCCCACTTTTTTCACACTTAGCTGACCACGGAATTCTTTTCAAACAGCACACATCACCAGAGCTGTGGAAGATGTCACTTCACGTGAAGACTGTTTTGCGTTTGAGCAAAACCCTTCCACCCAGAGCCAAGATGGGCCGTTGCATGAGTGTGCTTGGTGTTCCTCATTCTTCCACACAGAGCATTCTCCTAAAGTGGTTGAGGCCTTTTTGATTTCGTTTCAGTGATGTCTATGCAATCGTCCTTGTCAAAGCTGGGAAGCCTGCATCGTTATGTATTTGTCAAAGGCAGCAAACTGTTGAATAATAATCATTCAGCAACCACAAAACGCATCCAGGGAATTGGTGGTGTCAGATTTGGATATTAGTCTTTGGTGGCCTGACTGTAGTAATTAATACACAATGATAATGCAAATGCTAATGAAATTAGCAATGCAATTGCTGTTAATATGGTTGAGACATAATCATTACTGGGCTACTGTCCTCAATGAAGAAGTCTTCGCTAAAGCTAGCCTGTCTTCAGGCTACTAGGTAACACCGTGAGTTAACATTTTTTGTCGGATTCCCTACCTTGCATTTAGTAATCTCTGATTGCCCCTAACTGTTGCATGCTGCTATAGAATTCCGTTTTGTAACTTCTGAGTAATAACCACAATATATCTTATAATCACAAATATAGCCAATGTTCCCAGTAGTTGAGAGGAATCCCAAATATCAGACAGGAGGAAATAAAATGGAAATTTTATTTAGCAGTTTAGAACTCAAATGTAGCAAATACTGTGGGGTAGGAACAGTGGAGAGCCCATGCAATGGTAATATGCTAGTCAGTGTAAGAGATAATTCACTGATATGTCTCCAAAGTATGGATGTGCAGACCTTCCTAACGGTGCCCTCATAAATATCTGTCCATTTATTTAATTTCTGCCTTTCCCTAAGACCTGATAGAAATTCATAACACATTAGGAGAATATTGTTTGATGCTGGAACTTTCCTGATTCAGAAGTCAGGTGGAAGGCCAATTTGGGCTGCCCGCAGTGGCTACCGGCATCTCGTCTTGCCTGGTGATACGAAGAGGGCTCTTTGGGCTCACTCTTCATTTTCTGCTTTTGACTCATGCTTTCATTCCTCTGATTTCTCTTCTGAAACATTGTCGCTTCACTTCCCGATTTTCAGTTCTCTCCACTTTGCCTTTGTCTTGTGATCCGATCTACATATGTCTCCTTAAGTGAGAGTACATGCAATTTCAGCACAATTTTGGTTATCTGTTAGTAAATTCCAGCATGAGTAAAATTGTTTGTCAAAGAAGACTTTCTGTGAAAATCCTAGGTAACGTGACACATCCAATGTTTAAGAATCTTGTCCTCACTGTGGAAGAGAAGAGAAAGCGCAGAGTGGGCTCATTAGGTTAGCAACATAGAGCAGCTAACCCATAATGGGTTATGTAATGGAGCCATTTAATAAAAAGAGGGACAAAATACTGTTGTAATTAGACAAGAAGGTCAGAGGTATCGTCAATTTAGACGGAGATGATGTGAGAAGTAGGACTTAAAATTTCCAGGAAGAATATCTCCTGGAGATTGTTAGAACCACGGAAAGAGGTCTGCATTTCCAGTTCAATAGCCAAAGGCACACTATGCCTTGTGCAGTGTGGCTGGGGGAGCACTCTGCGGGGCATTCCTGATTGGACGTGCTGGGGGCTTGTCCCACACCTTGTCTGATGCTAGGAAAATATCCCTGCCTCAATTCCCCCTCCATGGGAGGGACTCACCTGCTCTTTGACTCGTCTTAGTGAATTGCTTTCCAGGATAATTATGGTCATTTTCTCCAAAGGAAAATTTATGGTCAATTTCTCCAACTTATTTGCTTTTAAAGGGGAAAAATAATTTCATAGGATTTATCAGATTTTACCCATAAGATGTATGGGTACTGCGTCAGGACTCTGTTTCTTAGCGTGTTTCTAACTGCGACGTTCAACCCCCCTTTGTTTGCTCCTCTCTATTAAACCTGTCTGTATGTAGGTTGAACTAAAGCTGCACCACCTTTGGGTCTGGTTCTTCCTCTTAGGGGTGTGGCTTGTCTCTCCCAAGAGACTACAGGCAACTGGGTGGTAGGCTCCTCTCTTGCCCATGGATGTAGTGTTTTCTTTATTCCTCCTCACTTCCTCAGTGCCTAGATGAGCACTTGGCTCCTGGTATATGCATGGTCAGTATTTCTGAATAAAATAATACACAGGAGACAAATGGGGTTGGCTTATAGAGGGATGGTAAGAAGTGTGAGTATGATTGTTCCCTGTGGTGGCCAAAAGAGAACGTGTCTTAAAGAACAGATAGGCTGGGGCGCCTGGGTGGCTCAGTGGGTTAAAGCCTCTGCCTTGGCTCAGGTCATGATCTCAGGGTCCTGGGATGGAGCCCCGCATCGGGCTCTCTGCTCAGCGGGGGGCCTGCTTCCTCCTCTCTCTCTGCCTGCCTCTCTGCCTACTTGTAATTTCTGTCTGTTGGGTAAATAAATAAAATCTTAAAGAAATAAAAAAAGAACAGATGGGTGGGGGTGCCTGGGTGGCTCAGTGGGTTGGGTCTCTGCCTTTGGCTTGGGTCATGGTCTCAGGGTCCTGGGATCAAGACCCGCATCGGGCTCTCTGCTCAGCGGGGAGCCTGCTTCCCCCTCTCTCTCTGACTGACTCTCTGCGTACTTGTGATCTCTCTCCTTCTCCCTCTCTCTCTGTGTCAAATAAATAAATTTAAAAAAAAAAAGAACAGATGGGCACCTCTGTCTTCAGGGATCCAGTGTTTGACACAGGCAAGGGCTGTTAGAACATCCGCTCTAGTGATCGACCCCATTCAGATTCCAGGGAAACCCTTCTCCACATCTCATCTTCTGGGATGCTCCGAACATAAGATAACCAAACCCTATCGCATGAAGGAGTATAGGTCTGTTATGGGCAAATCAAATTACGGGACACAGATAAATTTGAATTTCAGATAAACAGTGGATACTTTCAGTATAAGGATGTCCCAAGTGCATTGTCATTTATTTGTTCACCCTATGTGGGTCTTGCTCGTGTTGCTGGAGATAGACTCAGCTGTGGGGACACCCCTGGGGAAAGAATAAATTAATGAACTTGTCCATCCTTCTCTTAAATGTCCTGGTCACGATGTATTCTTGCATAATGAGTGATCACTTTCCAGTAGTTTCAAGCATTCCTATTCTTGCTTCTCTTTATATTCCAATGAGTAGCTTTAGACATGCTCATGAATCAGGGAATTAGCATGGTGTTCTCAACAATTGCTCATAGTAGCTGAGAAATAGTTCGCAACATTGAACACTTGCAATTATTCCCGGATTTTTATACGTCCAGGTTTGTTGTAACATGCATGAAGAATGACACCAATGCTTCGTATATGATTAGATATTACATAATACTTAGTAAAAGATAGCACTATAAGTGATCTTAGGATGCAATTAAAATATGTTGTAATATTTTCTATTTGAACATGATATGCAAAATTCATGTATTGCTTCCAAATTTAAGAACTGCTTTAGGGGTGCCTGGGTGGCTCAGTCATTTAAGTGTCTGCTTTCGGTTCAGGTCATGATCTCAGTGTCCTAGGATCGAGCCCTGCATCAGGCTCCCTGTTCAACGGGGCATCTTCTCCCTCTGCCCCTTCCCCCTCCATGTGCTCTCTCTTTCTCTCTCTCTCTCAAATAAATTAAATCTTAAAAAAAAAAAAGAAATTAAAAACTGCTTTAAAACTGTTATTGGTAATTTCACTCCGTACTGCTTGAACAGAGAAAAGGTTTGCTTTGAAATTTAAATGTTTAAAAACTATATTGTCTCAGTTGGCTTACCATCAATAAAGTGCAAACTAAGTGATCGTTTTGAGTATAATGATATTTGAAATGAAAGTAAAAAAGAAATTTTAAGGAATAAATATTTAAGATTTAATCAATTTTATACATTTAAATTTTAGTACTGTGCTAAAGAGGCTCACCCACGAGAACACTAAAATATTAATTATTGCCTAACAATGTTAATTACTATATTTTGCTGACATTTAGTCATACAAAAACCATAGCTTCACATTCTCTTCTTTAACAGTTTGTTAATCTGGTTTATAGCATGTGGATATTTATACACAGGCAAGGGAACTCTCCAGTCTTAGCCTGCTCACAAATTTGGGGGACTCACTTGCACGGAAAGGCCAGCAATATTTCTCTTTTCCCCTAAGTATCTGGTAAATACTAGCTTGACCCAGCAGTGACCCCTCCTAGAAATAAGTAGTAGTTACTTTCCTGTTACTTTCTCTCAGTGAGATGTGAAGACACATTAGTTTCCTAGGGCTGGTATAACTAAAAGTTGGAGGCTTAAACCACAGAAATTTATTGCCTCAGTTCTGGAGGCTAGAAGTTTGAGATCAAGATGGCAGCAGGTTGGTTCCTTCTGCAGTGAGGGAGAATATGCTCCACCCTCTCCTAGCTTCTAGGGGTCTGGAGGCCATCTTTGGTGTTCCTTGGCTCGCACACGCATCGCTCTGATCTCTGCCTTCACCTTCCCATGGAACTCTCCTTGTGTGTGTGCGCGTGCACGTGTGTGTGTGTGTGTGTGTGTGTGTGTGTGTATTGTTTCTTTCAGAGGACATGTGAGAGAAGAGGAAGACTTATTTATTTATTTATTTATATTTTTAAAATTAATTTATTTATTTTCAGAAAAACAGTATTCATTATTTTTTCACCACACCCAGTGCTCCATGCAATCCGTGCCCTCTATAATACCCACCACCTGGTACCCCAACCTCCCATCACCCCCGCCACTTTAAACCCCTCAGATTGTTTTTCAGAGTCCATAGTCTCTCATGATTCACCTCCCCTTCCAATTTCCCCCAACTCCCTTCTCCTCTCTAACACCCCTTGTCCTCCATGCTATTTGTTAGGCTCCACAAATAAGTGAAACCATATGATAATTGACTCTCTCTGCTTGACTTATTTCACTCAGCATAATCTCTTCCAGTCCCATCCATGTTGCTACAAAAGTTGGGTATTCATCCTTTCTGATGGAGGCATAATACTCCATAGTGTATATGGACCACATCTTCCTTATCCATTCGTCCATTGAAGGGCATCTTGGCTCTTTCCACAGTTTGGTGACCATAGCCATTGCTGCTATAAACATTGGGGTACAGGTGGCCCTTCTTTTCATGACATCTGTATCTTTGGGGTAAATACCCAGGAGTGCAATGGCAGGGTCATAGGGAAGTTCTATTTTTAATTTCTTGAGGAATCTCCACACTGTTCTCCAAAGAGGCTGCACCAACTTGAGAAGAGGAAGATTTAAATGGTTTTTATATACCAGGTTAATTTAAAACTTAATTGCATGTAGCTAAGTTCACATTAACACAAAATATAAAAATAGTACATTCATTAAATCAGCCATTGTTTCCCAGATTAGATGAGTGGGATAAAAATTTCCAGATTTTGGAAGATATCATCATCAGCGCTTTTAATTACTCTTTGTTAAATATCAAAAACATACAAAAGATTTTCTAAAAAGAAGGTGAAAGTTAAAACATTCAGTTATTGGGCATTTAGAAGTTCTGCAAAGAGAAAATGCCCAAGATACAGGCACGGGCAATGCCAACTTCACCCTTGGTGGATGGCAGATAAACATCTCTGGAGTGGAGAAATACAAGCTCAGCATGATAATTGCCTATGTTTGAAATCCATCAATTGGTAAATTTCAAATATTTTTCTACCCTGTCCGGTAAACATCCCAGTTACTCTGTGATCATCTTACCGCTGTGGCTTTAGGACTGTGACCTTCATGGTGGAAATTGGTTGTCCATGAGGCTTAGTTCTTGAAGCCAGTTTGAGATTTATTTAATGATTTCCATCATTACCTGTGGCTGAACATAACAGCTGCCTACACAGTCAGGACCTTCCAAAGCTATTTTTTGGTAGGTGATATTGGGGAAGTGAGTGGTAATCATCACCTTGTCTTGGGCAAAACACCTTGGACAATCAGTTGTCTCCACCCACAGGAAAATGGGCAAGCTCTTTGGGGATGGGGTTTGTTTTTCGTTGTGTTTGTGGTCGCTTATCATTAGTACTTAGGACTGTGTCCAGCGAGGGGTAAGAACTCGGAAGACTGATAGCCAAAACTATCCACTCATCACACTGTCACGACACGGTGGACTATCTTAACAGAAAACTACTTAGTTATTCATGTTGTGTGACAGTAGCATCTTCCAGAGTATGCTGGGGCAGCAGTGGATGACAGACCAGCAGCGTATCTTACTGCCCCTTTTCCTTAGTGTTGTGCCTGACTTCCCGCTCTCTGGATCCCTACCCTGGATTTCTGCCTGCTGCCAATTTTCAGTCACGTGCAAGGCCTGAGATTTTCTTTTTCCACCTCTGGTGCTTTTCAACAGTGTTATGTCATCAAAAGGACACAGTGATGGAATCAGATCTGAATCCCGTATTTGGGTCACTTTTTAGTTTTACATAGTTGAAGCTGAAGCATATGTACATTTTTTAATCTGCAGGATGGGAAGGGTAATACCAACCAGTGGCTAAGACAAATGAGATCCTGCACTTAGGACAATCCCTGGAAGGACATCTCTGCTCTTGGGGACACAATTCACCACCAGTCTCTCATGTCTCTGCATGTCTTATTGTAAGAATATGAACTGTCCTTTTTTCTGGAATATCTTTTTAAGGATATTCCTAGAACTCTTATCCTTGAATGATAGAGATGGTGTCTCCAAATGGAACAAAGGTTTGAGCAGGTTTTCCTAATGGCTCTCTGGGAAGATCTGGGTTTCCTAAGCTCGAGGTGTGACACCTCACTCTGTCTGTAGTGTCTTTCTGGACTCCTCATCATCATGTCTGTGGGGCTTGAGTGACAAAGTGAGCTTAAAGTCCTTTGTCTCTGACCCAGGGAGTCTTGTGTCATCTGTTGGCATTTGTGAAACTACAGCTGGCTCATTCATTAGCTCTTGCAAGGAAGATCAAATCTCAGACCCTTCACAGTTCTCAGCGATGCTCAGTATATAATCAAATTTATAACCACATTCTTGTTTGGTCTTCCTTGTTCTATGGCAAGTTTTGGAAGGCAGGGACCATGTTGTTGAATTTAGTCTCTTCAATCTTATTGTAGAATAGACTCACGGTCTATTTCCGATTTAACTGAACTCAGCTGCACTGGTTGATCTTCAGCTCCATTTTTGCTACCTCAGTTAACTCAAATTTAGCAACATCTGAGGGTCAGCCAGTAGAAAGGGAGGCCGTAGGAAGTAGGCGGATGGGAAATAAAAGAAAAAGCCCAAACACCTTAATTCTTTTGCCATGTTATACCTCTGTACCTTCTATAACCATTTCTTTTCATGAAAAAAAAAAAAATCCCTAACCAATGTCCTCTTTGGAAACACATGGAAAAATGGTCAGCAGTCACTACACATGACACAGAGTAACTGTAGTCCAGTGTGTGGGGGAACAGTGCAGCTCTAGCAAGAAGGGCCCAGTTGAGATCTGAGGAGAGGCATGGCAGGGAGAATTCCACCCTTCCTTTCACGAGCAGAAGTGGGGAGGCTGGAGGCAGAATATGGGAGACTCCTCAGTATAAGAGGACAGTTGGTCAACGTGCTACTTAAGACCCCTTAATTTTGGAGAAGGGAGTTTCTGCAACTCTGGGTGCTACCCGTGCATCTTCCGCAATTGCCCAAAGCAGCAAGGGGATTGAGACCACCTGCTGTCTCTGGATAAGACATGAGGCTATGTGGACCAAATAGTGGCTGTGGCCATCTCCCTGGCCCCAGCTCCTGCACTGTGTAGCCTTGATGCTGTTATCTTAGCTACTGGTGCCTCGGCCCTAGAAGTACCCTTTCCCACATTCATCCCTCAAATGAACTTCTATGTACTCCTTGGAGCCCAAGGCCCTGCACAAAAACCTGGCTGAGTCTGTGGAGCCATGTTCCAGGGCAGGAGGCGGAATGTGCTGCATTTCCTTGATTCATGTGCCCGTCATTCACCAAGTATTGCTTGAGTGTGCTAGACATTTGTGTTTACTATGTTTGCTTACTTTCTGGATGTTTTATGTTTTGTTTTCTTCCTCCTCCTCCCCCTCCTCCCCTTCTCCCTCCCCCTCCTCCCCCTTCAACCCTGTCCTCCTCCCCCTTTCTTCCTCCTCCTCCCCCTCCTTCCCCTCCTCCCCCTCCCCCTTCCTCCCCCTTCCCCCTCCCTCTCCTCCTCCTCCCTGTGCTCCTTGTCCCCTTCCTCTTCCCCCTCCCTCCCTCCCTCCCCCTCCTCCTCCTCCTCCTCCCCTTCTTCTTCTTCTTCTTTCTGTATTCTTGATGCTTTGCCATATGAGGACTCAGTGGCTGCTCCGGCACTGCCCTTCTTTCCTAGGGCTAAGTAATTCCTAGAGATGACAATCAATTCCCTGGGAGGACAATTTTTTAAAAAAATATTTGCTTCTTTATTTTAGAGGGAGAGAGAGCACGGGTGAGACAAGGGCCAGAGGGACAGGGAAAAGCACCCCTCCCCCCACTGCTGAGTGTGGAGCTGGAGGCGGGCACGAGAGGATCCCAGGAACCCAGGATCATGACCTGAGCTGAAACCAAGAGTTAGAGGCTTAACTAAATGGGCCACCCATGGGCCCAGCAGGGCATTTTTCATATGCAAACCAACTGATCCCAAACCCATACTCCTCAGTCTACCTTGGTTTCTGGCCTTTCAAGAGCTCCCACACTGGGGGTTAATATTACTCTTCCCTAATCCCTCCAGGACTAGATACCAGACTACTCTGGACACTCCCACAACCCAGAGCCCACTGAACTTATTCCTAATAGCCAATCCTAAGCTGACTTACCTTGCTTACCCTGCCCTGCTTGTTCCTTCCTGTGAAAACAATAAAGGCTCCTGCACAGGTTCCTCTCCCCCCTTCTGAAGGCTGACCAATGCTGGTGCTTCCCTGTGTGGCCCTGGGGGAACAGCCTGCCCTCTCCTCTTGGGAACCGTGAGTGACAAACTGTCCCTTCAATAGCGGTGGCTTCCAGATCTGTCCCCTGGTGGTACCTGAACACGAACAAGACCTAGGCTTTGACAGAACACTGCCCTCTGCATTGAATAGAAGACAAGCTTGCGTTGGTTTTCAAGGGGGAGGCTCTCTAGTTCTTTGTTAAAGGAACTATATTTAAGACCAGTAAGTATTCTTTGTTCTGATGTCCAGTGGAAAGTTATGGAAAAAGAGCAGGACTGTGTTTCAGGCAGCTTCGCCCATCCAGAGGGGAGTGGCTGGGAGACGCCGGAACCTCCCACATTCTGGAATAGCGGGTGCTGTCAGAGACAGAGTCAGAATTGCATGGGTTGCCTGGAGGAATTTTCCTAAGGTCTAAAGAGAGAGAGGAGCAAAATGCAGGGAAGAGTCTGTAATAGCATCTCATTGGTAGAAATCAGTGACAGAAGTGATCTGTCTACAGGCATAGATGTCTGTGTGTCTGTATACAGTTATATGAGTGTAAAGAAGACGGAAGGACACAAGCTGTATTATGAATATGGGTTAATGTGGCCAGGTGGGCTGATGTGAGAGAGCTAGAAGAGGGGACAGAGGAAAGCCAAAGGAGTCGGGGAGATGATTGCTCTTGAAACCCCAAGTTTACATATTTACACTTAAATACTTATGTTAAATTTTATATGTGTGTGCATATATATACAAGTATACTTTTTAAAGTCCTATAGTTTCATGACTCAGCTTTTTAGCAGAACTGTGTTTGTTTTGATAGCCTTTTTCCATGACCTCAATCTGTGATTTATATTAAGGAGGGGTGTGAAGAGGCTTTTGCTTGCCATCCGCCTGTTGAGCTCAGGCAAGCGGATCCCCAGGTTTCAGTGTCCTACATTGTTGTGGGGGCAGAGGTGGGTGGAGAGGTGGGTGGACTTGGACCATCGTGCCCTTATGCACATTTCTGATTTGCAGCACCAGCACCAGGGAGCTGATCTCTGCAGAGAGAACGAAGCGGTTCTGACCCTCTGCTCCCTGCACACTCACCAGCTCATTGCCCTGTGGTCAGCGGGGCCAGACAAAAGCAAGCTCTTTTCTCACAGTGCGGGGCCTCCCACCCTGCCAACGTAGCCCCTTCTGCTGGGTGTTACTCAGCTGTGAGTCTAAATATGGCACAAGGCAGTTTGATGGAAATCATTTCCAGTAAAAGAGGATGTTTCTTCAGCAGTTTTCAAGTTGGCGCTGACTCAAGCGTCCTCGAGGGAGCCCACTTAACTGGTCATTAGGGAGCCGGCAAAGAGGCATTGAGGAATTCTGTAACAAGATGCGCTTCCTGTGTGGGAAATCTCCCGGGACCCCCTGACCATTGGCTCCCTGTGCCTGCTGCTGAGGTTTTATTGATGCCCCTGAAACTACGTTTGTGGCCGCTAATCTGTTATTTGTGCACAGTGTTAAAGATTCAGTTTGTGAGAACAGCTCGGGGGGAGGTGAGACCCGGCACCCAAACAGTAATGAAATGTTCAGTGTTGTTTAACACCCCATCACTTCCTCCTTAGAGGCGGAGAGGTGAATCCAAGAGACCCCCAAAAGGAAAGATGAAAGTTTAGACTGAGTTTGTTCTAGGCAAAATGTTTATGCTACTCTAAAGGCAACAAACACCCTATTTACAAATGCAAAGTTTTGAGAATCAGAACTGAAACAAAGGGAGAATTTCTTCACATGGTACCATACAGGGCAAAAAAATAGTTTGGAATACTATGCAGCCATCAAAAGAAATGAAAACTTGCCATTTGCGACAACATGGATGGAACTAGAGCGTATCATGCTTAGC
>NC_081558.1:209997650-210031653 GCF_022355385.1 Mustela nigripes | reverse complement strand
AGGGGGTGGGATTATGGACATTGGGGAGGGTATGTGCTTTGGTGAGTGCTGTGAAGTGTGTAAACCTGGTGATTCACAGACCTGTACCCCTGGGGATAAAAATACATGTTTATAAAAAATAAAAAAATTAAAAAAAAAAGATAATGAGCTAAAGAAAAAAAAATAGTTTACTTGAGGGTCTGTCTGCTTTATTTTTGTTTGATTTCAGATCTGTCTGTTACGGAAAAAATGTGATCCCTACAAGAGAAAGTATAAATGTCACAAAGCTTCAAGGATGATGCTTGCAGACTGACAGATGGAGCTGCCGAGCATGGTAAAGAGACCAGTGGTCCAAATTCTAGTGGAACCTTCGAGATCCAGATCTTGACCACCTGTGGTGGGTCTGGAAGAGAAGGGGTTAAATTTTTAAAATGAAGCTTAGGTTCATAGACTCTTGAGAGCCGGAACTCTATTCCATTAAGCTTCATTCCTGTTCCCAATCATTCATTTTTTTCAACACTATTGATGTAGATCTGGAGGGAAGCATTTTAAATGATTTGAATGGCGAGAATGAGAAAACATATTTAAAAAGTGGAAGATATGCTGAAAATGTATTGTTTTTAAAGGACCAGAACAAAACCACAGCTCCTTAACTAAGGGACAATGCCACTAACCACAGCAGCAAAGTTCTCAGTGAATTTATGAATGTGTGTTGTCAAGAGATGTGTCCTGGGCATGCACTGAGGGGTCAGAACCTTGTATTTATTTATTTTTTAAGTCTGGAAATCTCTTCCTAGGAAATACATATTTATAAAGTTTAGTAATGTGCTTTTTTTTTTCTCTCTAAGAGTCATTTGAAATATTTCTCTTTAAAACAGAACTATTTTTAGGTGCGAGCAATTTCTGTTGGCAGGGAAAGTGCTGCTCTGTTCATCTTCGGGCCAGTTGCTCCTTTCGCACTTTACTCTTTGGACTGTGTTTTGGTTTTAAATGGATGGAGTTTATCCTTAGGATAACTCTTGATGCTTCTCCCATGGGAGGTCAAAGTCAGGACTCCTTGTAATTAGTGCTTTCTGCGCATGGTCCTGCAGCCCCTCAAGATGTGGGACCTGTGATAAGATTTGCGTGGAGGAAGGAGATTCTGATGATCCCACCATATTCCAAGGCAATCTAGCTCTAGAGAGACCCAGGCCCCATGCTAAGATTGTGGCTTCAGTGAGGACCTCCCTTGGATTCCTGGGAATCTGCTCTCCGCGGTCTTGCCAGGGCCATTAGCTGGGTGTCATGGGTTGAGGGGTCTGGCTGCTTCTATGGCCGTGATGATGCTGGGTGTTGCATTCCACGGAAGGATCACTTTATATGGTGATTTCCATGGACAAGATGGCAAGGTTGGCAGGAGACAGACTTCACCAAGTGAGGCTGGATTTGGCTTTCGTGGGCTAGAGATTTGTCGTAAACAGAGTAGGAATGAGCCAAATGCTTCTCCTGTATGTTGGTACTTCTGTGAAACTGGAATAAAACATTGGAAGCTTGTAAGCAGAAGCTGTCTGGTTAAAATATTTAGTTTCCGTAAGGTGTTAACTATGTGGTGTTAAAATATTGGGGTAGAAAATATCTTAAGTTTCGTCTGTCATCTGAATGCATGATTTTCGAACTCTCCATTCGAATGTTGTGGAGTAATGTCAGCACAGGGCACGGTCCAGTGGCCCCTCGATGTCATTCGCCTCCTCCTCCCCTCTTGTCCTTCCCCTTCTCCCTCTTCGTCTCTCACTCCCCCACTCCTCTTCCCCTCCTCCTGTCTTTCCTCTCTCTCTCTCTCTCTCTGGCTCGTTCACTCTCCTTTTACGAAGACAGATTGGAAAATGGGTCTCTTGGATGACCCTTTAGCCCACTCCAGCAGTGGACCCATGTAATCTATCGATGCATCTACAGTGGTCACGGTGGTTGCACACACTGGTCCGGGCACGGAGGTCCAGCTATGGACACACTAGATGGGTTCTTGCTCTTGTGTGATTGACACTCCAGTGAGGGTCAGGCTTATGGGGTTCGACACATGGAGGATGCTTAGGATATTTGTGATATGAGGCAATGTCAAGGAAATATCACAGACTTTGATTTTTCAAAAAGCCTAAAGATAGTCCACCACTGGCTTTCCAAAAATGTCAAAATCATTGCTTAAGAATTTTATTTTTTGCTTTTGATACAATCAGACTCTGCCTAATTGCTTCTTTGTCCTGTTGCTTCATCACTGCAGGGTGATCTCTCCCTGACTTGGGCGGATATGGTACAGATTGCTGATTTCCTCAGAATTACATAACTACAATGAAGAGGTCCAGAGGACAGATGTGTACAGTCCAGACTGTGCTCCTAATAAGACGTGTTAAGACCAAGTGTCCTGAATATTTGGCTTTGACATGAAGGACAAAGATGGGTTGTGTTGTAAGCACCTCTATTTCTTTTCTTTTTTTTTTTAATTTAATTAAATTAGATTTTTTTCAGTATTCCAAAATTCATTGTTTATGCACCACACCCAGCACCTCTATTCCTGTCTCAAAGCTAGAGATAGTTATTCTAGCACCTGATGTGGAAAAACACAAAACCATTGTTTGGAAAAGCCAGTATAAATATGATATGATATATGATATGATACGATATGATGTGACATAATATAATGTTACTATGCTCACTTTTAAACTACTACTATTAGCACATCACACAAACCACTGACCTCATACTCTTTGGCTCAGAATGCACCCAAGTCTTGACGGGCACTGGGATGGCGCAGTCGGTTGAGCGTTTGACTCTTAGTTTCGGCTCAAGTCACGATCTCGGGTTATGGGATCAAGCCCCGAGTAGGGCTCTGCACTCGGCAGGAAATCTACTTGAGATTCTCTCCCCCTCTCTCAACACCTCCCCCTACTTGCATGTACTCTCTCTTTAAAATAAGATAAATAAATAAAATCTTAAAAAAAAAGAATGCACTCAAGTCTTTAGTGTTTTTTGAGAAAATGCTCAAAAATCCAAGATCGTTCTTCCTGCTTGCCATTAACAACACTTGTGCTTTATAGCTAACGCTGCTCTGTATAACTCAGCACCAGGGGTGTTAGGGATGAGACTGCTCAGTTCTTAGAGAGAGTAGTGGAAGCATCTAAAATAGAAGGACTTCCCAGTCCTATAAAAGCTAGGGTATGAGAGAGATATCAGCACGTTGGACATGGGACTTGCATAGAAGTTGGAGGATTTGAAACCACCTTTGCTTCCTAGATAAGCATCTTCCTCAACTCTCTCTGCCTCACTTACTGACCTTGTAGGGCCCTAGTAAGCACAGGTAGTATGATACTGAAAACCACCCCATGCATGGAAATAATGCAAGAAATGGGGATGACCATCAGTAAAAGTAAAATTATACATGAAAATAGTATGACTCACTGGTTTGGGGCCATGGTGTTTAAGCTATCTGCATCCACTCACACCTCATGAATTCTCACTCAGACACAAGCAAAAGAGCCAGGACGCTGGAGCACTGATTTATTCCCAAAGCCAAATCTTTCCACAAAACCTATCTGTTGCAGAGATGTGATTTCTTATGATATTTGTCTAAAACACTGGGATTAGCCATAAAAGGAAAATTAGATCTTGAGTCTCACCATGGAAACAGACAAACTCCATGTGTCTCATAAAGGCCCCAGGGGACCCAGGGTGGCTCAGTCAGTTCGGTGTCTGACTCTTGACTTTGGCTCAGGTCATGATATTGGGATTGTGACACTGAGCCCTGTGTCAGGCTCTGCACTGGGTATGGAGGCGGCTTAAGATTTTCCCTCTCCCCCTCTGCCCCTGCCCTCCATGCTCTCTCTCTTTAAAAAGAACCCCCCCCCCCCAAAAAAAAAAACCCAATGCACCCAGGGGTCCTGTGATGAGCTCAGTACTATTCAATACAAGGGACAGAGAAAAATGCCAAAGCACCATGCTAGTCTTACTGACTAGAAAAATAAATCTGGCCACATATGGTGCTTGAGGATTTCTGCAGTGAGCACCAAATATATTCTCCATATAGAAATTATAGACCCAATTGTATAAGCACACAATTCCTGCCTTCCTCTTCCTTCCCTCCTCCCCACTTCCTCCTGTCTATCCTTCCTTCCTTCCTTCCTTCCTTCCTTCCTTCCTTCCTTCCTTCCTTCCCTGTTGTTCTTTTTTCTATAGAGTTCTCTAAAAAGCCACTCACAAGCAGAGGAAGGAAAGCTGATGAGTAACTGCCAGTCGCTCGGAGGCATAGCCAGCCTGCCCTGAAAACCCCAGACTTCCAGTGCTCTTTGCACCTGGAGGCCAGCGTGAGGTGGAGACTAGGCTTAGCCCTTCCTACCAGGCAGGAGGAGCCCCCAGAGTGGCCAGCATCGCCAGATGACCCAGGGAGAGACACCACCATCATCCGTTAGACCCTCCTGCCCAACTCTCCTTGGTACCCAACTGTGGGACTACCTGATGGTTAAGGGAGTGAGGTCCTGGCTTCTTCAGAAGAGAGTGGAACAGTGGCATGTTGCATACGCAGAGTTTAAACTCTCAGCTGTGCGTGCAGCTGGGTTCACAGGGCTTGCTTACACCCTATGGTAAGAAATCGAGGTGATGGAGGCACCAGTACAGGAGTCACTACATGAGATCAGCCTGGTTCCCCTCTCACTGTTTTTATATTTTGCAGGCTCTAAATTTCTTCTAAGTATAAGATTTTATGCTTTCTGCTAAGTCTTTTAAAATCCCAGGAAATGTGCATTCACAGCAAGTTACTAACTCAGTGACTGAAGGGTTAAATGCTCACAGGATATGGCATAAATGAAAAAAAAAAAAAAAAAAGCTTAAAAGCCTGTATTTTCTCTCCATATCTACACGTGTGATGGGAAATACATTTATTTTGTGGTAAGAAAGAGCGATAGGTCCTTCAAATATTTTCTAATATTCGACTTCCTTTTTGAACTGTAAGTTTTTTGGCAGTGTGCTAAATTTCCAAATATTTGGAGACTTTCTAGGTGTCTGGGTGTGATTGCTTTCTAATTTCATCCCCTCATCAGTAGAGAAATATGGTCTCATAAGTTTTTTTTTAATTTTTTAAAATTAAACTTATTTATTTTCAGCACAACAGTATTCATTATTTTATTGATCTCTCTTGGTGACTATTTCATGTGCAGCTGAAAAAAAAATGTCTATTCTGAAGTTTCATCCTTATTATAGTGGACAGATGTCAGATTGTTTGATGATGTCATTCAAAACTCCCTGATACTGGTCCTCCCTTTTTTTGGGGGGGGGGGTCTAGTTCTATCACTTACTGAGAGATGGTTATAAATCGTTACCTAAGACTGGATTTCTCTCTCTTTCTCTCAAATTCTGTCAAATTTTGCTGATGAATCATAGTCTATGTTCACAAAACACTGATCACAAACCAGTGAGGAGAATGACCCTGACCTCAGTGGGTTCAAGGAAGGATGACAAAGGACCTGCTTATGAGTCAGATTAGGGGAGTTCAAAGTGCCAGCCAATGCCAGGTGTAGTCCGATAATAGAAGGGTACAGTGGCTGAGTTAAAAGGCAGAGAGAACCCGTGCGGGGCACACCCACAGAACAGCTGGCAGATGTATCCCCAGCTGGGAACTGGACTGGTAGCAAAGCTGGAGTCTGTGGGAAGATGAAGTTCAGTGTTCTGTACCCTCCTTCCCATGGGCCCCTGAAAGTGCTGGGGCACGAGGGGCTCTGGAATGTTCCAGCTGCGGTGGAAAGCCAGACTGAGATAGAAGCCGTGTCTCTAAATTGATATTTCATCAGAAAGACCCCGAATCTCCAATCTCTAGTAGTTTGTTATGATTTTTCCCATTCATACCCAAGTTTGTATCTACAATTCTGTATAATTTTTCTGAGAAGTTAATATAAGCCCCTCCCCCACCCTCCACCATCACCCACCAGCTATGCAACCTTAGACAAGTTGTTGTGCTCTGCCTAAGTTCTCTCCACAGTACCAGGCTGGTAATGGTATACCCACTTCCTAGGCTTTGAGCGAGACTTAATTCAATGAGTTCATATGTACAAAGCCATGGACAATAGTGCTAGGTGCACAGTAACACTGAGTCAAGTGTTTGTTAAATAAAAATAAACAAAAGAAACATGGGTTTAAGCTTCGAAGTAGTCATACTGGGGTTCTAGCTTTGGCCACTGATCCGGTGCTTGGTGTTCTCATCTGGAAAACAGGGATGTGATTTTCAAGCTCTTAAACTTCTGTGCATCTGGTAAATTTCCACAGTTTGATTCACACCCGCCCCCCCCACACACAGGCTACTTCTTGCAGATCTTGAGTTAGCGACTTCTCCATTGGCCCTGAGTGGAAAGTTTTGGTGCAAGTAAATACATTGCAAAATCATCACATTTTGCATTTCCAAGCAACATCTAAATTTTTTTAAAAAAAGGTATCTGTGTCTTTCTTAACACGAATTTTGGAAGGTTGGTTATATTTTCTTCTTTTTTACTATTAACTTGGTTTGGAGTTAATTTTTAAAAAGATTTGACTTGAGACACGGGGTTACTCAGTCAGTGGGACATCTGCCTCCAGCCCGGGTCATGGTCTTGGGGTTGTGGGATTAAGCCCCACATCAGGCTCTCTGTTCAGCACAGAGTTTGCTTGTCCCTCTCCCCCTCCCTCTGTGTGCACTTTCTCAAATAAAAATATTTTTTTCTAAGAGTTTATTTATTTATTTGACACACAGAGATCACAAGTAGGCAGAGAGGCAGGCAAAGAGAGAGGAGGAAGCAGGTTCCCTGCTGAGCAGAGAGCCCGATGTGGGGCTCGATCCCAGGACCCTGAGATCATGACCTGAGTGGAAGGCAGAGGCTTAACCTACTGAGCCACCGAGGCACCCCAATAAAAATATTAAAAAAATATTTGCCTTGATGGTAGATGAAATATTAATATATATCTATACATAGGTATGTTTAATATACAAATACACCAATATCTCAATTATAAGCAAGCCAAATATATACACACATGATTCTCTCTGTGTATGCACACATGTGTATATTTATGGAGTTTTGAATAACTTAGACATTTCAAAGTGTTGGGACTGGTTGGGTGTCATATTTTATTTTTCATGAGCATGCCATCCAATTTTAAAACAATTTCTAAAGCTGAGGATATTCTAGTTAATAAAGGCATTAATCCTAACGATCACTTGGTCTGTTCCATGTTCTAGTGCCATCTTTACGGTATTCCATTTTTTGAAAATATCCCCGCAGGCCTGAGGTGCCATGTGTATGTGGAGAGATTTCAGGCAGGCAATGGCGCAAGCCACTTGAATATCAAGTATGTTCTGCATCTCATGCCTGCGCACTTTGACCCTTCAAATGGCAAACGGTACTTTAATATGTCAGCCAAAGGTGACACTAAACAGACTTGAAGATTGTTTCTGTGCTGTTATAAAGGTGAAGAGCGTGAAGGATTTGGCAGGCAGGCTTTTAGGTTATTATTGATGACAAATTAGTTCAGTCACAAAATCTTTTAATAGAGCCCAAACCAAGAACACTAGTTATTGAACAACAACAACATATTTCATATAGGAAATATGTATAGCATAGAAGAACAAAATTCTTAGCTGAGTATTATAAGTGCAGCACTTAAAATGAAAGAATAGGAGTCTGTGGATTAACCCACATGACTTGGATTCATGTGGCATTTACATGGGCCTCAGTGCTCTGCTCTGAAAAATCACCTCCTTTAAATAGCCTGGGTGGCTTGGTCGGTTAAGCTTCTGCCTTCAGCTCAGGTCATGATCCCAGGGTCCTGAAATCAAGTCCCACACTGGGCTCCCTGCTCACTGGGGAGCCTGCTTCTCCCTCTCCCACTGCTGATACCTCTGCTTCTGCTCGCTCTCTCTCTCTCTGACAAATAAACAAACTAACAACAACAACAACAACAACAACAAAAAACTTAAAAAAACAAACAAACCAGGGTTGCGGTTTTGGGGATGATGTTTTAGTTTGCACCCTCCAGAGGACAGTTACAGGTAAAAGTCAGGAGTACTCATGGCATTGGAGGTGCAGAAATTGAGAATCCTGGGAAATGATTTAAGTCTACCCCTTACAAGCTAGCAAAGACAGCCTCAGTAACTGAAATAGCTAACACTTCACAGAGTCAACAACCTGTTTGCCCTCTTTGAGAGAGTCTTTCCAGTCCCATCTTACAGGCGACACACCTGAGGTTCCAGAACATACCAGTGTTGGAGCTAACACCCATGTCTAGACCTATAGACTCCAAATCTGGAACTCTTTGCACTAAGCTGCTGTGAGGGTCCTGAGATGCCAAAAGGAGTGACTTGCACGGATGCCATATGGTTTATCTCTCATCACATCTCATCGGAGAATCCTAGACATTTCCCGCCTTTCAGAGCTTTAAGAACCCGAGTAACAAATGCGCTGCAGTCGCCAACTGATAAGTATCTTCTTGACCTCCAACACATGATGTTATAATCTTGATGTAATGAGATGCACACAGACTGCCTCCTCTATGTCAGAGAGAGAATGGAAAATGGTTATCAATAGACTTTTGACTGCTTGGACTTGTACCAGGAGCTCTCTAGTGATGTGTCTGCTGGGATGCTCAGATGAGTGAAATTCCCTAGGACTTTGCCAGCCATGATCCAAGTAGCCTATGGAGCCAAATAGAGGGGCCCATGGAGAGAAGAGTATGGCGAGACCCCCAAACAATGCCCAGGAGGAGAGAGAGTTTTCCAGAGACAGCATCCAGAGAGACTGGAAAGTTCAGAGACATTTTGCTTCATGGAGCATTTACACCAGCCTCACAGCTCTGACCTGAAAAATCACCTCCTTATACAGAGTTGTGGTATGAGGGATGATGTATTAGTTTGCACCTGCCAGAGGAAGTTTACTGGAGAAAATGTAAAGCATTTAAAGCATTAGCGTGCAAGACATCAGGCTGTGTGCATCAGTGATCTTGTTCTCTGTGCATGTGTGTTAAGGTCAGTGATTGGACATGAAGTGACACCTGTAAATAAGAACTGGACAGTCCAGTCCTATGTAGACTTCTGGTGTTACAGAGCTTGCCCATTACACTACACACTAATATAGAGACTGAAGGGCTGCGGTGGAGCTAACATTTATTGAGCAGCTACTATATATAACAGGCACTTTATATACATTATCTCATTTAATCCTCATGACAACTCAGTGAGACAGTTACTTTTATAAACATTTCACAGGTAAGGGAATGGTTCAGAGAGGTTAAGAAATGTGCCAGGGGTTACACAGCCATTAAATGGTGAAGCTAGGGGTGGCTGGGTGATTAGCCATTAAGCATCCACTTTTGGCTCAGGTCGTGGTCCCAGGGTCCTGGAATTGAGCCCCATATCAGGCTCCCTTGCTCAGCGGGGAGCCTGCTTCTCCCTCTGCTTGTGCTCTCTCTCTCTCTCTGTCAAATAAATAAATAAATAAATAAATAGAATACTTCTAAACAATTAAAAAAAATAAATGGCAAGGTTATTATACCAAAAGCTGACTTAAATGAAAGCCCATGCATCCGAGCTGTCTCATTTCCTCCAGAAGATTTATAGGCTGCCTGTCTCTGAAAGGGAGGTTCCTTTCTTTGACAGGAGCTCATCCTGCATCAACAGTTTCAGAAAAAAAAAATAGCATTTTAGGGAAAGGCACAAGTTTTCACATGGATTTAGATACAGCTGTATCTTTAAACAACATGGCTAAACGTGTAAGGTAGTGATTTCTGTACATCAGTGCAAAGTGCTTTTTAGAAAGGGCTTCTGTAGACCTGAAAGATTCCACAAATAACCCCAACACAAAATAAGAAGCGACTTATTACTCCTCAGAGCAGAATGCTTTTCATGCATGCCTACTTTTAAAAGTAGCATCTTATGAGAAGAGGCACTGTTTTTAGTATAAAATATTAAAGTCAGTTCATTTTGAATTGGATTACATTTTAAGGTTTTCTGATAAAGAATCTGTGGTTTTCATACTAGGATTCTTGCTTAAAGTAGTCATCCTCAATTTTTCTCACTTTAAAAGCTTTTCATGGAAAGTGTTGATCAGGTTGTAGAAAACTGATAAGATGCCAGAGGAGAAGAGGAATCTTTGGGAAAATAAACTGGGTATATGTTATTGATTTTTTTCACTGTGAGAAAATTCTTGTTGGGGGGAAATAAAATAAAGCCCCGATTGATAATTGCATTTTTTAACACTTTAAGTCTGGGTAGGAAATAAGAGCTTTGAGGGGGGAGTACGTGAATTTTGTAGCCACACTGTAGCTTTATGAACATCAGTGTAGGCTCATCCCTAGTTTTTTAAAAAAAAAAAAAAAGGTACATTTTAGTGAGGGATGTTGATCTTGAGGAAGGTTCTGTGTAGGGTTGGGGTAGATGGGAAATCACTGTATCTTCTTCTCAATTTTGTTGTAATCCTAAACCTACTCTAAAAAACAGTTCTTAAAAAGGAGTTTGTGAAATAGGTGTTTATTTTTTGTTTCCCCCCAACTGAGGGCCACTCTAGAAAGATGGGTAGTTCCTCCCTGGCTGTCCCTGAACTCATCATGACTCTTTTTTGAGCTCAGGTGAGGGTGTCTACCTTGTGCGCAGGGTGAATTACATTCTCTATTTTCAGAGACATTTACTAAATTGCCATGTGGCTGCAAGGAAAGGGACTTATTTCTTTAAACAATTTTAAAATATGAATAACCATAACCATTAAGCGATAAGAAAACCATTGCCTTTGAACTAGAAAATGAGGAAAGAGTGTTTGGTTCCAGAGTTGTTCACACAAAGCATAGAAAAAGCAGTGACTTATGGTATATGTTCTGATCAATTCTTTTTTTTTTTTTTAATAATGTGTTTTAATTTTTTTTAAAAGATTTATTTATTTATTTGACAGAGACTACAGGTATGCAGAGAGGCAGGCAGAGAGAGAGAGGAGGAAGCAGGCTCGCTGCTGAGTAGAGAGCCTGATTTGGGGCTCGATCTCAGGACCCTGAGATCATGACCTGAGCTGAAGGCAGAGGCTTTAACCCACTGAGCCACCCAGGCGCCCCTGTTCTGATCAATTCTTCTGTGTTCGCTGGAGGAAATAAAGGTTCCTTCACATTCATAGACAGAGGTCTTTACAGCAGTTAATACACATTCATTTATTCTTCCCACATTGTTATCATATGCCTATCACATGCCTCGTCAAGCACTACTCTAGGCTTTGCGAATAGAGTAGAAAACCTGATGGATGGAAACCTGCCTCCTCAGGTGAGATTTTTGCAAACAACACACAGTTAAATTTGAAAGTCAGATAAACAACAAATAGGTATGTCCCATGAGCTATTTTATGCCATATTTTATCCGGCAATGCTAATCCTAAAGGAACCCATAGGAAACACTCCGTAAAGGTCAAGGGAAGAACATTTATGCTGCAGGAAGAGGGAGAAAGCTGTGCAAAGGCCCCATGGGGCAAGACGAGGATGGGAACTTCTTTTATGGGAAGGCAGTGTGGCTGGTGGTCAGGAACTGGGGGCGCTGGAGACACATTGCTTAGAACTAAATTCTGTCCCCACTGCTTATTTGCCACGCCACCCCTGGGTCAAATCACACAATCTCTTTCCCACAGTTTACACATTTGAAAAATGGGAATAATAATAGTACGTGGAGGAGCCCCTGGGCGGCTTAGTTGGCTGAGCGTCTGCCTCCTGATTTCTGCTCAAGTCATGATCTCAGGGTCCTGTGAGGGCCAGCCCCATACTGGGCTCTGCTCTTAGCAGGGAACCTGCCAGAGATTGTCTCCCTCCCTCTTCCCCTACCCTGCCCCCATGCCTCCCAAAATAAACAAATAACTCTTAATAAGTAGTACCTGTATCATAGAGTCAGTGGGAAGATTAATATGGTTAATACACATAAACAGAATGTGCCATCTAAGTATTTGCTATTATTATATATTTTTTTGATTGCTATAGAAAACTCACCGTGAAATGTTCCCCTTGCACATCAGGGCCATATTCAGTATAAAATGATTCATGCCTATCAGACATCTTTGCTTCCAAAAGAAATCTCTGACAATGGGGCGCCTGGGTGGCTCAGTGGGTTAAGCCGCTGCCTTCGGCTCAGGTCATGATCTCAGGGTTCTGGGATCGAGTCCCACATGGGGCTCTCTGCTCGGCAGGGAGCCTGCTTCCCTCCCTCTCTCTCTCTGCCTGCCTCTCCATCTACTTGTGATTTCTCTCTGTCAAATAAATAAATAAAATCTTTAAAAAAAAAAAAAAGAAATCTCTGACAATATTAAGCCCATTGTTCCCTTCATAAAACAAAACATGTGGATACCTGACTGGCAGCCATGTCCAGGGTGCCAAGCTGAGTATCTGCTTTACGAGAACTATCTGAAGTTTTTCATAACTATTATTGTCAGAGCTCCTGGCTTCTCTTAGCAGTGCTAGGATGGATCATATCACTTAACGAAGGAAGCTGCTAAAGCTTCTTTCTCTGTAACTGGTCCTAATATTCTGTATTCTGTAGTCTGTAGTCCTTTCCAGTATAGAGGCATCATAATGTTTTTTAAAGTATGGTATGAAGCAACCCTTTGTTGACACACAAATAAAAATGTTACGTGAGGGGTGCCTGAGCAGCTCAGTGGGTTAAGCCTCTGCCTTCGGCTCAGGTCATGATCCCAGGGTTCTGGGATCAAGCCCCTCATTGGGCTCTCTGCTCAGTGGGGAGCCTGCTTCTCCCTCTCTCTCTGCCTACTTGTGATATCTGCCTGTCAAAAAAATAAATAAATCCTTAAAAAAAAAATGTTACGTGATGTGACACTTAACGCAAGGGTTTTTTGTTTTTGTTTTTGTTTTTCTGTTTTTTTTTTTTTAGATTTTATTTATTCATTTGAGAGAGAGCACAAGTCAGAGGGCAGGGGGAGAGGCAGAGAGACAAGCAGACTCACTGCTGAGTAGAGAGCATGGCATGGGACTAGATCCAGGACCTTGGGATCGTGACAGAGCCAAAGACAGACACCCAACTGACTGAGCCACACAGGAGCTCTGGAATAGTGTCAACCCAAATGTACCAGAATCTCTTTTTTATTGTAACTCAGCACTCCCTTCTGGACTTCAGTATGGCCAAGGCCAGGCAGGCTCCATTCACTACAGTGACATGACTGCCATGCTCAGACAGCTGCGGAGGGAGGACATGGAAGCTGGAGATATCATGTCTTATGGAAGTCATGGTGGGCATTGGCTTCCACCCTTCTGTGCCAAACACACCAAGTCATAGTGCTGACAGCATCAAGACACAGGAGGATAAGGTGATGAAGAGAGAGTATGGGCTCTGGTAGCTCAGTAGCTGGTTGGACCCATCCTCTTCTCCATTACTCCATACCTCAGTTCCCTCAATGGCAATGTGGGGATAAGTCTCTCACAGAGTTCTTGTGAAGGTCACATGAGTTCATATATGTAAAACAGCTCTTACTACTATGCCAGACACATAGTAAATCCCACATAACATATACATATACCGTGAGCACTCATTGTAAACCATTATTATTTTTATTTCACTGGGGTTCCATTGACCTTGCACCCCAAAGTTCCCAGATGCTGCCCAGACACAATGGGACTTCTGCCCTGTGAGTGTACTGGGACATGCTTAGTGTCCATGGCTAAGTGAATTTTCATACATCTAAGTACTAGCGTTATTATTATAGTTGTTGTTATTATTGTTTTACATAGAAGAGCTAATGACACAGGCTAATTTTTAATCAACAAATCTGATCTTAGTTTTCAAATATTGTAGGCCCCTTCAGAAGGGCTTTCTTTGCTCCATGCAGTTTTGGAAACTGTTCACTTGCCTATAGACTCAGGGACCCATGTTAAGGATTTGTGATTCTTTTGGTGCCAAGACTGGTGGATGAATTGAATGAGCCAACAGGGCATTATTACCCTGAGTCAAAAGCCAAGGTTAACTTCAGAATACTAGAACTGATTTTAGAGTTACAAAATTGTCTCTAAAGCCACTCTAAAAACCAATGTTAAAGACTATTTCTTTTGAGCAATGGTTATAATTTTGGAATACAGTTTCCTTGACCACTTTGAATAGAGAACAATTATTAACATCCTTGAACTCTTCATTAATATTTTTGGTACCAATGGACCAGCTGTATCCTAGCATATCGGCATACCCTGAGAACTTGCTAGAAATGAAGACTCGCAGGTCCCACTCCAGACCTGCTGCATCAGAATTTGCATTTTAACAAGATCCCCAAGTAAGTTGCATATTAAGTTTTACAGTCTGTCTACATTAATGTCAGGCCACATTCAGTCCCCAATCGTTACCTGTAAAAGGTTTGAGGTCACTAAGCTCATTACAAGGTGATGTAGTTCTTAACTGCCCACACTGACGACAGTAGGATCCTTTGGCACATGTATCATTGGCCCACATAGCTGGAATTTTAACTGGCTCCTCTGGTGTTTATCTTGTAGAACTTGTAACACCAAATAGAGCTGACCACAGAGGTTACCACTTCACCACTAGGAAAAGCCACTATCGGAATGTCCTAGTTAAGGCAAATTGTTGGTATTGATAACAGCCTTTGGGGTTTGGTGATGGCTGCAGGGATCATAAATGTCCTGCTGGCTTGTGCCAAACCTCAACTAAATGAGAACATTGCTGCTTACTATTACCATGTCTGTGGGTACTTTTCAGTTTAGCTCATCACACAAAACAATTCTACCAAGAAGAGGCCTCAGCTCATCCACCCAAAACTCATTTCAGTGAAAGTATTTCTCCATGGAAGGAGGGTGGAGAATGTGTCATTGTTGGTATTAACTAATCGAGGTACAAACCATTCTTTGCTCAGTGGCACTGCCACAAAATATTTGGAGATCTGCCTCCACCCACAAACTACTTAATGGGAAAAAAGCCGTTTGCTGCCAACCCGCTGTCTGATTCTGAGTTTTTATGACTGCATTTCTCTGCATGGTAATCTGGGTCTAAATGTAGACCTTGTTCCCTCCTCTGCTGTTTTTACTCTTCCCAACCAAAACACCCATGGGGCTAGAGCCCTCAAGATCCTGAAACTGGTGTGTCTATTTTGATTGAACAGTCTGCATTGTCCCCGCTGCACTCTGTAGATGTTTCTGTTTGGTTCTTAGAAGATGTCTGCGCCCAGTCTCTGAGCACTGGAATGGCTCTTTGCCACCCTGGGAGTGAATTTTTGCCTTTCTTGCTGACATTTTAAGTAGACCACTGGGTGTGGGCTGCTATTCTATTTCCCAACTTGCTTGGTGCAATTACACTAAAATATTACAAAGCCTGTTTGTGGAAAGGGTGAGGGCTTTGGCCCCAGAGCCCAAACCTCTCCGGAGGACAGTGTGAGACAGAGCGTGAACAAAGGTGCCGGCCTCTTGGAGGGATTGTGGGAAGGTCCTTGGAGGTTTAATCAGCCCGATCAATTCCTGTCAGTGCCTGGAGAGCTCCCTGAATTTCCAGGACTCGGTCTTCCTGAGGAGATCCATGCCATGTGGACAGAGTTTCCCAGAAAGAGATGGCAGGAGAGGTGGATGTTTTATTTCACTGCAATGCTTTGGCAAAATTCTCATCCATGATGGCTTTTTCTTATATTGCTACCATGATACTCAGTTGTGGCTGCATTTTACAGTGGCTTGTTGTTAGTATACATATGCTCCCCTACTCACCTCCAGATCTGAGTCTATGGCTGAAAGCAGAATGTAACTGTGAGATGTCCTTGTGAACATACCTGACACAGACCGATGAGCCTCTTCTCACATCCTTCAAAGAGTACTGGCCTGGGGCCAAGGCAGAAATGTTATATTGTTGATTAGGATAATGTGTTCTAGACACTAGTATCCATGCTAGGGGAGTCCATTCTAGAGGCATATTCTGAATGAGGAAGGGAAAATCAAAGATGCAGTGTGAAAGTCGTGACATCCACAATGATCAAAAAACACATTTCTGGAAAGAGTTGCCAAGAGCTGTATCTGTGGTCCTTTACAGTTTCCCTCCCAGGGTGCTGTCATTCCAGGATAACAACCTTGGTTGCTGTAGAAGGGAGAGAGAACTTGAGTAGCATAGTGAAATTTCACCAGAGGGAGTGAAGAAGTCTGGAGGGGGTGGAGATGACCACCATCAAAGGGAGGTCGGGCTTTCTAGGTAATCAGGAAATGACTGTAGATGTGGGTAGAGACATCAAGGGAAGAAAATGCTTTGGTTCCAAATTAAAAGGACAACTGGATAAAAGGCAAATTCAAACTATACCAAGATACCATTTTCCAACCGTGGGAGTGATCAACATCAAAAAGTTTGACAACAAAATCCTGCTGGGGAGGCAGCGAAGGAAAGTCCCACTTTGTACGAGGCTGGAGGGAATGCAACACAGCACTCATAGAGGAGCATCTGGCAATATCTAGAAAGAGGACTTGTGGATGTGCCCTTTGAAGCAGCAATACTCTATCAAGAAAGCAACTGCAAACACACTGGCAAGATGGGAGGGGCTGTTTGCACTGGACTCGTCACTAAAGCATGGTTTGTAAGCAGCAAAAGAAACAGCCCAGATGCTCATCAGTGGGTTGGCTGGTTGTATACACTGTAGTGCATCTACACAACGAGGCAGCTATACAAGGAAACTAGGAAGATAGACTACTTCTGAATATAGTATTAGGATGAGGACAAGCACAGCTAGTACTTTGTATAAGAAAGGAGGAGAAATGCCAACAGAGGTTCAAACATACTTAAATTTTTTGAAAGAACCAATAGAATAAGATAGAAAAAAGGGGCAAGGATGGACACTAGATCTTTCTGAATAGGTCTTGTTTGATAGATCTGACTTTGGAACCAAGTGAGCATTTTAGGTAACTAAATATTACACAGCACAAATAAAATGGAATTTAGGAACTTGAGGCACAGTGAAACAAAAAATTCTGATTCTATGTCAAGTGGATGAAAAAAAGAAAATCACATAGGAAAGAACGGCTTCATATGACAGCACAGAAATTTGAACTGTAAATACTTTCCATGGAGGGGATACACTCTGAGGAGTGAGTATTTAAACAGTTTTTAACGGCATTGTACAGTTTTATTTTTAGTAATAATATTGGTGTTGTTAATTAAATTATATAGATATACATGTAGATATATTTTAGGATAAAGAAATAATGTTGGTTATTACCAACATTATTGTTGGTAATTACCAACATTACAAATCTGAAATCAGATTTTTCAGAATAGAGATACAAAATAAAAGCAATAAGTCAAGTAAAAATTCTCGAATTTTCATTTGAATTAAAAGTAGGATAAGGTTGCCGGGGGGAGGGGGTTTGGGAGAAGGGGGTGGGATTATGGACATTGGGGAGGGTATGTGATTTGGTGAGTGCTGTGAAGTGTGTAAACCTGGTGATTCACAGACCTGTACCCCTGGGGATAAAAATATATGTTTATAAAAAATAAAAAATTAAAAAAAAAAAAAAAAAGTAGGATAAACCCATTATCTATTTTTCCCTCTGTTTAGAAAATATGTATTTCTTAGTCCCTTCAAACCGGAAACATCCCAGTATCTACCCACAGCTGAATGGATAAACAATGTGGTATCTCCATATATTGAAATACTGCTCTGTAATATAAAGAATGAACAGACAGCCCACACAATGGCATGCGTGAATTTAAAGAACATTATATTGAGTGCAGGAAGTCAGATACAAAAGGTTACATTCCATATGACTTCATTCATAGAATGTTCTAGAAGAAGCAAAACTCCATCGCAAAATGGATCAGTGTTTGCCTGGGTTGCAGCGTGGAAGGACTGAATGCAAAGAGGCAGCAGGGAAGTTTCTGGGACTGTAGAAACGTATATTTTAGTAAGAGTGTGGGTTTCATGAGCATATGCAGCAAACTTTATATTTAAAATGTGTATAATGGATGTAAATTCTACCTTAATACATCTAATTTAAACAAAGAGAAGACAAGAAAACCTGACGGGTGGGGGGTTGGGCCAGGAGCTGTGTACAGCAATCCTGAGCTCTTGCTACATATCCGAAGGGAACTTGCCCAGTACACAACTAGGCAAGTAAGCAGGAATGGGGCCAAGAGTAACATGCACACCCTGTCTGCCATCAAAGGTCAGGTCTGGAGAGTTCTCCAATTGCTTAAGAATGAGCAATCAGGAAAAAAGCCACACAAAGCAACAAAAGTCCCATTTAAAACACGCATAAATAAGAGAAATGGCACATCATGTTATAACACATCTCTGCAAACGGTTTCCTGCTGGAATTAAAAGAAGATGTGAGAAAGGCATCTGCTCACTGCACAGGTGATGGGGAGACAGAGCCTCCTAAAATAGGATTGGGGGGATTGGGGTGCCTTGTGGAGAGAATGTGCTTCCATGTCATTTGGCAGGATTTAGACACCTCAGACCTTGTCTGGGTAGGACTGTAAAGAGTTCGATGACGCATTAAGGAGTGTGCATTTTTATTTTGCAGGTTTTGGATTTTTTTTTTCTTTCTTAAAGCTCAGGGGAGTAATGCAATCAGGCTGTTTTAGCTTTGTTTTAATTGATGAAGATTATCCTAGCTGTAGAGGGAAGAATGCCTTGGTTATGGGAAAGACAGAGGCAAGCAGGATTGTTGGGCATCCTCTGGATGAAAGATGATCTCATTCCAAACTGAGGCAGTGGTGGTGGGGATAGAAAAGACCAGATGGAGAGGAACCTGGGTGTCTCAGTCTAATAAACATCTGACTCTTGGTTTCAGTTCAGGTCATGCTCTCAAGGTCTTGAGATTGAATCCCTGTGTCGGGCTCTATACTCAGCATGGAATCTGCTTCAGATTCTTTCTCCCCCTCCTTCTGGCTCACTCTCCCTTTGTCTCAAATAAATAAATAAATAAATAAGTAAATAAAATATTAAAAAAAAAAAAGACCAGATGGACTTGAAGGGAGTTCTTGATATGGACATGGAAGCAACTACTGATCAATGTGTTCATTTGTGGGGCCAGATGGAATGGAAGACAAGGGGAAGCAGGAAGCATGAGGAAGGCAACGTGTGAAGAAATGATAGGAATTAAGGTTTCTAGTGTTGGGACTCGGGGTAAATGATGACTCAGTCAACAGAGACCAGAGTTCAGAGGAGACACAGGCTCGAAAGGAAAATAATGAGAGCTGTTAGAGAAACTGGAGTATGATTTGCCCATGGAATATCCAGGAGTTATAACCCAGTTGTATTATATTAGGCTTTTACAAGTAATTCTGTTTAGGGAGATATTATTAGACTCGTGTAAGTCTAAGTCTTCATGATCATAAGCTATTTCATAACAACACTTCTGCATGTGTGCCAAAAAGTTCATTTTACTTTTTGGCACTTCAAGGATCATCTTGGTGTTAACGCCGCTCCAGAAAGGGACTTAAATCTTACATTTCTTAAATCTGTAGGTTTAAGCTCTCAGAGTCAGCTTCATGATTTAATTACTCCTAAAATGTATCGAATGCTTCCCATATGCAAGACACTGTGCTAAGTGCTATAAATACAGGAAAGTGTCCAAACTCTGTTTATGTGTAGAAATTAGTCAAAGGAACCCATGGAGTACCCAGCTTGAAGAGAACAATTTAAGATGTGTGTCGAGCCTCAAGGCTGGTGAGGAGTCCAGGAGCTGAGTTTATGCTTGGCATGGAATCAGAAAGTGCCAGGTGAAGGATGCCTCAGGACTAAATGTTATCTACCGCAAAGAGGATTTGGAACAGTGGGAACGACCCTGTGGTTGTGCCTGTTGAAGAGTTTACTTCCTAGACCCATAACTCTGTCTCTGCCTGTTTGCTGAATTCATTCCATTGCATTGCAAACACTTTGTGCTCCGTCTGGTGGAGACTTTGCAGCTATGGTAATGAAATGACTATTGAGGGAGTATCATGCAGGCTTTATGATACAGGAGTCCTCTCTTAATTGGGAGGTACTTATTTGGGAAATCTACTCCTTCAGGATGTGATCAGAGAACCGATTTAGCCCTAATGATATTTAATAGCAGTGGCTGGAATTTAATGGGGAAGATAATTTCATGTAATTGGGGGGCCTTCAGGTGAGTTAATGCTCTTGAGGGCACAGCATCTGGGACGGTGTCTGAGTCAAATGTGTTCTTCCTGTCTGCATTTCTCCTCCTGCAGCTATGATGAACATGAGCAACCCTAGAGAGCTGTGGAGGGTTGGCTGCTGTGTTCTGATCTCCGGGTGGATCTCTTCCTAAGAGAATGGCCCAGGGCAGGTGCTATTTCCTAAGGGAGACACCAGTCTGTTTCAGTGTCAGCCCAAGGTTTAGTATAAATTTCTCTTTTAGTTCCTTTCCTTTTTTAAAAGCCATAAGTCAGTTTACCTGAGTCATTCTTTAAATGGACCTGGCAGAGACCCTGACACGTAGGTGGGGAATGAACCGATTATAATTGGGGCTGCTACCTCTAGATTAGAATGCTGTTGGCCCATGGTGCTGCTCTGTAAATATGGAAACATCACAGTGACAACATGGTGTGATGAATCAAAGCTCCTTCTGGGGGCTTAAACACAACCAAACTGTCATTTCAGGATTCACTGGGGGGATCTAACTGTCCCTCTGAGTCAAATAAGCTCAGAAATCATGCCTGTTGACAGGTCGATATTTTTCATTGATGAAACACCCAAGGCTAGGCCATGAAAGCAGTGGCCAACTGGCCAGTGTTAATGTCCTTTCATAGGTTAAAGACCTAGATAGGACACTGAATAATGTTAATGTCCCTACAAATAATGAAAGGAATTATTACTCGTCATCAAGTGGTTTTGGAGTTTCTTACTTCATGACATCATAACACCAGAAATGAGCAAGAACAACTTGACAAATTAGGCTTTCTGGGGCACTGTGAAGGCTACAGTACGTTTTTCTGTGTTCCACACAGAAAACACGCTGTGTTTCAACTTAAATGTTTTGAATTTCCATGGGAATCATCTGGCTGTGATAAATGTGGGCACCTTTTGTCTCTGAATGTCATAAGCTGAAAGTTTGTATGTCCCCCTCAAATTCATACATGGGAACCTAATCCCCAATGTGATGGTATTTGGACATGGGGCCTTTGGGGAGTGATCAGGTCTTGGGGTGGAGCTCATGAGTGGCGTTGGTACCCTTATAAAGGAGGCCCCAGAGAGACTCTTCCTTCCCAGCATGTGGGGACACAGCAAGAAGACCACCGTCTGTGAAATTCACCAGACACTGAATCTGCCAGCACCTTGATCTTGAACTTGCCAGGCCCCAGAATTGTGAGAAACAAATGTCGTTTATGTCACCGGACACATGACACTTTTGTTATAGCAGCCCGAACAGAACAAAACACTGAGGTGATGATGATGATGATGACGACGACAATGACAACGACAGTGGTGAATTATTGTATCATCTGCATGGAAGTGACAACATTTGGTTTAGCCAGGCTACCTGCCCTTAAATTTAAAGTCATTTTAGGGAGGCAAGGCAAATGCACTGGTGTCATCAGCACAGATCCTCACAGACACTGGTGACTCAAAGGTGGACTTTTACCCCCAAAGAGGCATGGCTTGTGAAGTGCTGCAGAGTACCCGCACTGTCCCTCATCCCCCACCCTGTGTAGTGGGAATGGCTCAGCTATAGTGACAGCAGAGGTGCTCACATGAACCTAATCTGATGGCACCTCAGATCATGATGCTCTCTTCACATTAACAAGTTAACGATACTGTAGGTTCCCCAAGAATGGATCACAAACCAGGCATATTTTAATGGTAAGACAAGTTTCTGGAAAAGGTTTCTGAGTAAAAGTCAGTATAAATGAATAGTGTGCAAGAGAATGTTCTGGAGCCTGGAAATAGGGGAAAGGGTGAGGAAAGGCAGGGATTCAGGACTTACCTATGGATGATACCCAATTCTACCTCAGTGATTTCTGCTCACCAGGAGCTGGACTGAGCATTTCACGCAGATTTTGTCATTTAGTTCCCACAACAACCTAATGAGATGAGAACTGATTTTACCCTCATGTTACAGATGAAGTAGTGGAGGCATAGTGATTTACTCAAGGTTATACTGTAATTAAATTATAGAATCAATAACCACTGCACTATCCTGATTCTCCAATGCGAAAATGAGGAGTGTTTGAAAGGAACTCAGGAGGAGGAGTGAAAAGACACAGCAGGGTGACCATGGGAAAGGTGACCTTTACTGAAATGACACTCATCAAGAAGAGGAGTAGAGAAACATTTACTAGAGAGAAGATGTAGGGTTGGAGACATGACATAGTGAGAATGAGATCTGCAGAGTAACGGGCAGGGACCATGCTGGAACACAGCTGGACAAGATGGAAGTGGGATAGAGAAAGGCACACCTGGGCAGGTGCAGCATGGGTGGAGAGAAATGGCCAGGAAAACCTTAATTCTGATGGAATGAAAGATATATGATTCTATTCAAAGTGAGGGAAGAGTGTGTGAAAATGTCCCCAGCAAAGGATTCATGTGGCAAGACTTTCTGCTCATGCAGCTCTGGGCTCCAGGGAAAATTCTGAGATGCACCTTGACCAGGCTGGAACGTCCCAGGCCATCTCTCCTTTGGTGCTCACCTGGACAGGTGGGAGTGGAGCCACTGGACTCAGATCCTTTCTCTTGTCACTTTCTATTCCTGCTTTCAATTTTGATTCTTTTTATACTTTTTCTGTCATTTACACTTACATTTCTGTCACTTACTTACATTTCCTTCTGAATCCTGTTGACCTCATGAAAACGGAACTAAATACAATGTCATGATAAATTCTCTGTAGAGTTTTGAGTATCTAACATTTCAACTTTTAACACTTGATACATTAGATTATAAGTATTTTTTTAAAAAAGATTTTATTTATTCATTTGAGAGAGAGCACTCTCCCGAGAGAGTGACTGGGGAGGAGGAGGGGAAGAAGGAGAGGGAAAGGCAGATTCCCCGCTGAGCAGGGAGCCCCACATGGGTCTCAATTCTAGGAACTGGGGATCATGCCCTAAGCTGAAAACAGATGCTTAATTGACTGAGCCACCAAGGCACCCCAGATTAGAAACATTTTTAGAAGATAATGTTAAGTGACACTGAAATAAAATGGTCCTTCCTTCCCATGGACATCCAGGGGCACAGTTCAGTGGTGTCCACCAAGTTTGCTAGGTGGTGAGGTCTCCCATTGGGCTGCTATAAACTGGAATGACCATGGATGCCTTAAGTTAAGTTAAGTTATGTCTTTGACTCTAGGGTGGGATTTGAGCTTTTCCATCTCTGATGTCCAGATGAGAAAGCAGTAAATCTGACTTAGTTAAGAGAACTTGAGATTAGTTAAGCATTGAGCATTGAAGACTGAAGCATTCTGCTGGAATTAATGCCTGGATGGAAATGCAGTGGTGGCTTACAGAACAGCAGAGGGCCATGAAATCCCCATTGGCCACTAACCTTGGGAGAGCAAAAGTTTTGGTTCTCATAAATAGCACACAAATGCATGATAGCATACAGCAAAGAGGGTATAACTTGGGATCTACATCATACTCAACACACAAAAACAGATAATCTTGTCAAAAAATGGGCAGAAGACATGAACAGACACTTCTCCAAAGAAGACATACAAATGGCTAACAGGCACATGAAAAAAATGTTCATAATCACTAGCCATCAGGGAGATTCAAGTCAAAATCACATTGAGATACCACCTTACATCAGTTACAATGGCCAAAATCAACAAGACAGTAAGCAACATGTGTTGGAGAGGATGTGGAGAAAGAGGAACCCTCTTCCACTGCTGGTGGGAATGCAAGTTGGTGCAGCCACTTTGGAAAACAGTGTGGAGATTCCTTAAGAAATTAAAAATAGAGCTACCCTATGACCCTGCAATCACACTACTGGGCATTTACCCCAAAGATACTGATGTAGTGAAAGGTTCATAGCAGCAATGGCCAAAGTTGCCAAACTGTGGAAAGAACCAAGACACCCTTCAATGGATGAATGGATGAAGAAGATATGATCTATTAAAAAGAAGAAGAAGAAGAAGAAGATATGATCCATATATACAGGAGTATTATACCTGCATCAGCAAGGATGAATACCCAACTTTTGTATCAACATGGATAGGACTGGAGGAGATTATGCTAAGTGAAATAAGTCAAGCAGAGAGAGTCCATTATCATATGGTTTCATTTACTTGTGGAGCATAAGGAATAACATGGAGGACATGGGGAGATGGAGAGGAGAAAGGAGTTGGGGGAAATTGGAGAGGGGAGACAAACCATGAGAGACTTTGGGCTCTGAGAAACAAACTGAGGGTTTTGGAGGGAAGAGGGGAGGGGGATTGGGTGAGCCTGGTGGTGGGTATTATGGAGGGCATGTATTGCGTGGAGCACTGAGTGTGGTGCATAAACGATGAATTATGGAACACTGAAGAGAAATAAAAAAATTTTAAAAACTAAAAAAAAAAAAAGAAGAAATATAATTGAGGCTATTTAAAAAAATAAAAATAAACCTCTTTTAGTACTATATTCAGGTAATTATCTGTAGAGGAAGGTAGTTTGATGAAGTCTTCTATAAAAGCAACAATATGCTGTGTGGATTCCTGATGTAGTCATTCTGTATATCGCCAGAGAATCTTGAGCCCTGGGACACCCACCTTTCTAGCCTCTGCTTCCAGGTAGCTCTGGGACAGTGGCTTGTTGGTGGATGCTGGATTGGTTTCATTTGGAAAGCCCCCCAGTGTGGGTGCTCATTCATGAGCTGGCTGAGAATTGGAACTGACATGGGAGTGCTTCCGAGGTTCCCAAACTGACCTTGAGCCTGTCAACCTGCCACAGAAGGATTGGAAAGGATTTAAACTTTCAGTCTAAATCCAGAATGGTTTGGGTCTTTAGAAGATCTTTCAAACAAGAAGCAATCCCCTACTCTTAGAATTCCTATTACTGTCTCAGAAACCAACATCTCCTTGTCTATCTCAGATAGCAGGTAAAAGGAAGAGTACCCTTCAGACAACACTCCCTGGTTCCTGATATGACTATGTATTATAAGATCAACCTTAGGCAACACAAACATAAAAATGATGACATCAACTCTCGCAAGCCTTTCTTCAGCACATTCACAAATCCTCTTGCCCTTTGAAAGCCCTGTTTGGGTGATTAACCATGACCAAGAGATATATGAGGTACTCTGAAAGACACAAAGTGCATCTATAACCCAGCAATTCAACAATGACTGTAAGCAGCCTCATAAATAGTCTCCTCAAGTCATAGAACACCGAGGAATTTCGTCGAGGGAAATAGCAAAATTCTACATGTCCACCTGTGTTTATTGCAATGTTATAATTAGTGTAAAATTGGAAAAGACAAAAGCATTGAACAATAAGAAGATGAGGATGGTGAAATGATTCCCAGGTAAGCTCCTCGAAATGGGAGTGAAGGGGCTTGGTAAACATTCTCTCTCCAGCCCTGCCTCAGGCCTTGTACTATCTCTGTCCCAAATGGGTATGTGCTGTTTGCAAGACTATGTGTTTTCAAAAGTACTGAGCATCCTTATTTCAAACATGGAGGGATTATTAATTATTATAGTAATTATAACCAAGTGTGATGCGTTTAGTAAGACAGGATTGACGTTCATGTGGAACAGACCCACAGGAGGTCGAAAGGGTTTGCTGGGTAAAACTCAATTAAACGAAAAGCAAAAAGAAATACAAGTGAAGAGTCAGAAGGTTTATAAATTGTCCAACCTGATCCTGAGAGCTGGTCCCTCACATCTGGTGTCAGAAATTATAGGAGAGAAGGCCTCATGGCCAGGCCACATGGGGGGAGACTCCTGGGGCCGCTGTCCCCACCCCAGAGTCCCCCAGGCCAGGAGGCCTGGCCTTGCTCTTCTGTGCCCCTTGTGGGGGGCTGGTGATGGTCAGCAGCCAGAGACGGTCCAAGAAGGGCTCAGGCCTTTGCACCGACTGACTGTCTGTTTACCCTTGTAAAAGATCTACAAACACACACATTTGAGAATCTTGCTGTCTTCAGAGTCCTCTCTGCTGTACTTGGAATTTGCTTGACCTCAGGGAGATTCAGGGGAGAAAGCAGAATTACTCCTTGCCTGGATGGAGGGTTCTTATGCAGGAATTCTGGAGACTGTGTTATGACATGAGAATGCTGAGAAGAGAAAGATAAAAAAACATATCAGAAAGTAAAAAGATGGGGCGCCTGGGTGGCTCAGTGGGTTAAGCCTCTGCCTTCAGCTCAGGTCATGATTCCAGGGTCCTGGGATCGAGTCCCGCATTTGGCTCTCTGTTCAGTGGGCAGTCTGCTCCCCACACCCCGCTACCTTCTGCCTGCCTCTCTTCTTAATTCTGATCTCTGTCTGTCAAATAAATAAAAAGTCTTAAAAAAAAAAAAAAGAAAGTAAAAAGACAGGCAGATTGTGCATTCAGTGCTCATAACCATGTAAAATGTGTGCAGATTCTTAAGAATGGAAAGCGATTCTAGAGTGGTTATGTTGAGGGGTGCCCTCTTTTCCTTTCTTTTCAAATTTCAGTTTGTGAAATTACCTTATATATATATTTTTAATATGAAAGAAAAGGCAAGCTTCTCTTTCTCAATGAGCTTTTAGTCCAGGCTTATGTCTCACACTTTTTTTTTTTTTTTATTGTACCTCTGAGGAAGCTTTTTACACATTTTCGTTGAACTTTCTCAGCCCCAGTCTTAGTCCATCTGGTTGCTGTAACAAACGACCACAGAATGGGTGGTTTATAGACAGCAGACATTTATTTCTTATAGTTCTGGAGGGGGAAGTCCAAGATCAAGATGCCAGCACGGCCGGTGAGGGACTTATTCCTAGTTCATAGATGGCTGTCTTCTGTTTCTGTTCTCACATGGTGGGAGGGCCAGGGAGCCCTCTGGGGTCTGTTTTATAAGGCACTAATCCCATTCATGAAGCCTCCACCCTCATGACCTCATCACCACCCAAAGTCCCCCCTCCTCATACGACCACCTTTGAGGGGCAGGATTTCAACAGATGAATTTTGGGAGGACACAAACATTCAAGACATAGCATGTCTCCATGAAATGTTAATACCACAGATAAATTGTGTATGGGTTTATGTACTATATGCATAACTGTGCTTTAGCCGTAAAAAGAAAACAATGTTCTTGCTCCCACCTCCAACCACTGAAGAACCACTTCTTGCCCTGCTAAGAGTCTGGGAAGCAGAGTCCAGATAGAGGCTGAGATGCAGGCACACCTGATAGAGGTAAGGTGATGCCTAGAGGCTAACATCCGGGGCGGGGAAGAACAGCCACAGGAGATCACCAGAGAAGGGCAAGGAACAAACTCACTGGGTCAAGTTCAAAGTTTCAGTCTTCAGTTCAGAATTCAAATTTAGAACTCACCAAGAAGTATCAGTGGCTTCGATCCACATCTTGTGCCAGAAGCAATCCCTCCACTAAAAACGAAAAGAAGTTCATTTGCCATGAAGCATTAAAGGATACCAGCAGGAAACAACCAGCTAAGGTACTGATGCCTCCTCTCCCCTGCACCCTGAGCCCGTGGAAGTGATGACCAAACCCCAGGCCATGCATGTAGCCTCCATGCTTTGATATCTAACAAGGGACTCTCCTCCGACAATAATTATTGACCTTTAATGTCTTGCTGTAGTGTATCCAGACTAATTACGCTGCACATTTGTGAGCTCTTTCATCCTTTCCTTTTTAGCCAGTTTGAAAATGAGGCCCCAAGGGTGTGAGCTGATCCACAAAAGAGAAGGAACTATTAATCTTTCTGACTCTTCAAACACCTACTTCTTTTTCTAAGGAGGAGGGTTTTTGTCTTCTCCTTTCCGCCGACGTCCTCTTTTCTGCTTGAGAACGGACGAGGTGTAATGGGAGTTCTCAGCGAGATTTTGCAAGTCTTGTCTTGTGAGTGTTGACAGAATTTAACAAATTCATTACATAGAACCAACTGCTGTCAGGAGGGAAATCTAATTGGATGGCGTTGGAATAGAATAGATGTGGATCTGAATAATGAAGCCACTGTTATCTACATTTTTTAAACAAGAAGAATCCTAAGATAGTTCTGTGGCATGGTTTTTGGTTTAGTTTTCCTTATACTTTCTAGTGTTATCAGAGAGTTTTAGAGAGTTTTAGAGACAGTGTCTTCCACTCCTAAACCGTTTGCCAAACATAATCTCCCTCTTGCCAATCTAATGGCACAACCTCGAATTTTACCGAGGAAGACCATGTATTGAAAACTGGAACAAAATTTTTAATGCTTTAAATAAACTGATTAAAGAATTTCCTATTCTGATTCTATTTCTGGTATCAGTTTTTCTCAAGGTTGCATTTACCTGTTTTATCCAAATTGTGGCACACAGGAAAGGAAATTAGCCATGTCCAAGCCCGTGAGGAATTTCTTTTAACAGGGAAAGAATGTGAACAAAATTCTTTCACCCTGGAGCCTGATCAGGATGAAATATGCAAGATCCTTCATAAATGGGCTTCATTTTATTATCTATCTATCTATCTATCTATCTATCTATCTATTTATTTATTTTGTGGGGAAGTGGGTTCCCCAAATTGAAGCCACAGTGACTTTCATGACATCATTCAAAGCACAGCTTTGGAAACTCCTCCTGTCTACTCTAGACTATATTCATTAAATCAAACAAAGAAGGCATTTTTAGGCAGGTGTTGTATTACTGCTTATATTAGAGATTAAAGGTCCATAATGTGTTTTGAAGTTTGTCATTTTTTGGTTTTATATTTTCATAAATCAAGATGACAATTGGTTACAATCATTGGTGACTGAGAGTGATATGGATGAAGATGTGTCTAAATGGGTAATTGGCATCAATTTTGGAGAAGTCTGCCAGGAAGTGAGTAGATGACATGTTAGTGACTGTTTAGTGGGAGGGCTGGCCAGGCCCTTTAGGGTAGGTGAAGACTCCCAAGACTTGTAGAGGTAGTTGTGGGAGGAAAGTGTGTTCACTAAGGTGTTTGTTAGATGCTTTGAATGCATATATATGGTGCTATTCTTTGTGAAGTCATCATCTACAGAGAAAAAAGCCCAGATAATCTTCTGGTATGATATAGTCTTTCAACAAATCATATTTAAAAGTTCGTAAAAAACCCATAACCATGAAAAATATTTTGGTCCATGGCAAGAACTGAGTTGGAAGTCATCATGGTTGTCTGAAGTCTGGTAGCTTCATCATCATCAGGTCCTATCCTGGGAAGAGGCACTGATGAAGAGATCTTGTTGCTTCACATTGGATGTGACCCATGAGGTCATGCCTGTGTTTGATACTTCTAGCTGTGAAATCTTTTAATTTGGAGACCCTGCTGACTCACCTTTGGGACTTCAGAACTGGATAAGCCATGTGGCCAGTGACAGGTTGAAATCCAGTAAAAGATCTTTCTTCTGTCCTTCCAGCCTGCTGTGAACTTTGACAGTCTTGATTCTTCTATGCAGTTGTCCTTCCCACTGGTTTTTTTTTAACCTGAAAATGTCTTTGGCATTGTCTTCTGCATTTTCATTTCCGTCAATATTTAAATAAATATGCAGTGTTACTTATTTATAAAATTCCAATCAACATGAAAATCTTGTCCTCAATAGGCTACAAAATGCAAATAGTGAAACAGAACTTACTAGAAAGCAACCCTTCATGTATTTATACACCAAACAGATACTTATCAAGGACTTCATATATGCCAGGTACTGTGAGTAAGCACAGATGTGATCCTGTCCTCATGGAATGTGAGAAGGGAGACAATGTGATCCAGAAGACAGACCATATGAGTCATGTAGAATTAGAAGTGGGTGCTGCCAGGGTGTGGGCCTGGTATAGCAGGGGACGTGGACTGGGTCAGGAGTTCGGGAGGTCAGGAAGGACTCCTCCAGGAAGTGATAATTAAACCAATTCTAAGGGAAAGGGAGGTTTCATAAGCTTCAGAGAACTTCCTGTGTGTTGAGGTCATCGCTCTGTTTCTCCTGGGTTCTTATTTCTTTTCCCATGGTCGTTCAAACATGGCAAGCAACACCCTGCAAAATCAGACTCTCAAAAGAGTTATTACCACCACACTCATGGTTTTGCAGTTTCCAAACTTCAAGCCCCAACAGGGTTTATTAAAGAGAAATAGAATGTCTCTTGAAAGTATTTGGGGGAACTCACCAAGAGGGAGTACCAAGCAGGCCCTGGGAAGCCCAGTGATTCTCATCGGTGGCTGCACGTGGAATTGCCTCAGGTCATCTCACCTGTATGAGTACCTGGGTCCCATCCCCAGGGAGGCTGACCTCATTGGTTTGGGGTATGGCCTGAGCATCAAGAGTTTTAAAAGCTCCCAGGTGATGTTCATAGGCAACCAGGACTGGGAATGACAACTCTAGCCAGTCTTCTCCCTGCTTCCCCCAGGGCTGTGCTGAAACCACTTGCTTCAGGGTGAGGTGAGCCCCCAGACCCACCCGAGAACACTGTGGCACATCTCTGCACAGCTTGGTCCAGTAACATCCCTTTGGTAGCCAGAATGGCTAAGGTGGGGGGTGTTACACCACAGAACGCCACAGAACCTACCAGTCAGTTCCACTACCTGAGAACTGGTTGTTACGCAATTATGAACACCTCCTTGGCTGCCTGACTGCTCCTTACTTTAACCTGATTTGGTGTGTATTAAGGGAGAAAACGTGAACTTCATTTCTCCTTGGCAAAGGTCAAGGGGTCCATATAAAGATAACAGGTGCACTGAGCCTATGTCTCAGGAGCGTCCCATCACGGACCTATGGAAGCAAGTCACCAAGCAGGGGAAGTTCACAAACTGTATTTTTAGATAGAATTAGAAATTGGGCAATGGGTTTCCCTGCCACAGAGATCTCAAAATAGGTCTTTTTATAGGCCTCTCATTCCTTCTCTTCTCTCCTGTCTTTCTTTTAATTTTTCTGCTTTTGTCTGAAAGGTGTCAAAGAGGTGAATGGCAAAGTGTTTGTAGCATGTGCAGTCTGCTTTCCTGATGAAAAGGAATCATGATCTTTGGCAGGAGGATCAAAGGACATTCAGAAGTCATACTGTCTATAATGAGGTTGTATGTGTGTTCTATACGAGCTGGGTTCTACAGAGCTCCCCCCATCCTGCCCCTTAGAGGGGAGCGCAGAGGCCCAGCAGGACAGATGGTTACAGAACGGAGTCTGTCCACTTCAGGTAGTCTCCGGGAAAATCCTGAACAAACCTGGGCAAGGTGGTTGGCCCATGGTCAGATCTCAAGTTGGACAGTTACTTAGAGTAGGGAGGAGCATGGCTCCATTCGTGCCTACCAGGACCAGATGGTCATTGCTAAATTTTCTATCTGACTTGTCTTGTAGCAAATATCTGTCTGAAACTCCATGCATTGAGTTTCTGTCTTGGCCAATGGGCTTTAGAACTTGGAATGACATCCATGTGATAGAATATATAATAGCTTTGAAAAACAAAACAAAACAAAACAAAATGTTGGGGAGCAAGGCAAAGGAAAAATTAGCAAACCATTAAGAACAGTCATGAAGCATAGTCTTAGCCCAAAGGCCTAGAAAGGGTGACATGATCTCTATGTTCCTCCGAGGCTGTGATTAATAGTGATGGATCACCATGATGTGGGCAGTGTTCATTAACGTGAAGGAGACCAAATAAGTCACACACCACGAATAGTCCATTTATGAATGATTAAACTATTTCACAATCATCTATCACTTTAAGCTCAAATACTCAAGTGTAGTTAAAAAATCAATTCTAAGTAAGACTGAAAGGGGAGGTGGCCGGGAGACGAAAATGCTATCTCCTGCCTCTGGGGTTAGTTTCTGGGTGTTTCGTGTGTGAGGCTGGTTTGGTTCTTCAGTCAAGCTGCCTGGTTTAGCTGGGATTCAAAGGCAGCTCTGCAGTAGATACCCTGACAGCCTTTAATAAAGAGATATACAATGTCTCAGATGTATTGGAGGGAACTCTGATGCTTGTGGTTTTGTATATGGTTATGGTAAATAACTAACCCGCTGATTGTTGTGGTCTGGCCTTTGCTGGAAGCACAGGACCCCTGGAGACCCATCTAACCTACACCCCCTGCACCTAAGGGACAGCCTTGCTCTGCAGTGCAGGCCTGCAGCCCACCTCCCCGCTGAGTGGCACTTACTTTTAACCCACAGGAAAAAGTGGCTTTTTTCCCTTTGTTTGTGACATTGACAAGTCAGAGGCAGCAGAGAACTTTCTGCATGTTGGGGTTGTCATTCTGCATTTCCCCTTTCCCCATGACTGATTTTTCGAGATGCTCTCAGTAAATGAGCCCAAGTGGGAGGATGAGATGACTGCTGAGTCCTAAGCAGAGCTCGCTGCCCTCCAGGGGGAGGGCAGCCTTCACATCCTGACAGGAGGCGCTCAACCCGAACCAGAGAGCCAGAGCGGCAGGCGCCATCTCTGCCCCTGCCTCAAATTAGAGCGTGAACAGACGGCTCTCTGCTTCCCTCCTTCTCTCTCTCTTCTCTCAATCTCTCTCTCTCAATATATATATATATTATATATATATATATATATAAAAGAGGAGAAAAGAAATATATATATATTTCTTTTCTTATATATATATATATATATATATATTTCTTTTCTCCTCTTTTAATGGGTTAGTCTCCTATCCTCTTAATCGCTCCTCTGTGTCGAAGTGCTCAAAAGAAAGTGCCATTTTGGACATCAGCATTCACAGAGAGGGAAGTTGCAAAGCTGTAAGGAATGAACATTTTGGAGCAAATGTGAAAGCTCATGCTTTTGGTCCAGAGATAGCATAAAAAAAAAAAAAAGATGTGGGGGCTTGCAGCAAGCGGGGATGGGGACTCCCATGACTCCCGCCTGCCATGCCTGCCTGAAGGTTTGTGGCTCAAAAGAGAGAAAACTGGGTTTTTCTTTCATCACACCAAACCTGTTATCAAGTGAAATGTGGAGAAGGTGCGGGGATTGTAATCTCCCAACCTGCAGAAATGAGTAGTTGTTGAATTGTAAAAGGCAAGAGAGCTGTTTTCCTTGGAGTCCTTGGCAGCATTTGTATGATCCTTTTAAAAAAACAAAAGTAGGATGTTTTGACTTTAGGAAAGAACATTATGTCCCCAAAGTCTGCTTCCCATGAGCACCTCCCCTGTCCTCTGCGCAGTGTCCAATGAAAAAGATGCCTTTCCCATCACAGTTGGTTAGTGACACTTTCCTTGCTGAACAAATGCTGCTTTGAAGAGCCATCATGTCATGCTGTTTTCTGCTACTAGATACCAGGTGGGAGAGGTAGGACTGGGGAAGGTTCTATAGAAACACCAGGGCTTCTCCTCCTCTAGTGCCTGTAATACTCACTAGATGCGTGTTCTTGGAGGCTTTTTGGTCTCCCATGTTTCCACACATCCCAGAGTGCTATGAGTGGGCTTTTGGGTGATGATGTCACCATACCAATGCTGCTGGAAGACCTAGTTCTCTGCCACCTCTGCCCAAGAAAGGAGAAGCTGTCTCTGAAGACCACCCCCTACCTCTATTTCCTAGAATTATTTTCCCAGTTCCAGCAATGTCATTTTATTTTTAGCTTTATTTTAAAAATTCAATTAATTAGTATATAGTGTATTATTATTTTCTGAGGTTTAATTTAGTGATTCATCAGTTCTATATAACACCCAGCACTCATTACATTATGTGCCCTCCTTAATGGCCATCACTCAGGTACCCCATTCCCCCACCTCCTTCCCCTCCAGCAACCCTCAGTTTGTTTCCTACAGTTAAGAGTCTCTTATGATTAGCAATGACATTTTAAAAGAAACTTTTAAAAAATATCCTCTGGATGTACACTATGGAGTATTATGCCTCCATCAGAAAGGATGAATACCCAACTTTTGTAGCAACATGGATGGGACTGGAAGAGATTATGCTGAGTGAAATAAGTCAAGCAGAGAGAGTCAATTATCATATGGTTTCACTTATTTGTGGAGCATAACAAATATCATAGAGGACAAGGGGAGTTAGAGAGGAGAAGGG